>NC_028637.1:97436351-97484555 GCF_001406875.1 Solanum pennellii
AAAAAAAAATGATATTTTTAGTGATTTAACAGTACATACAATAATTTGGTACTCTTTTCTTAAGTGACTTTTAATGGTGTGACACCACATCTACCCCTCTTTGATTAACTTTATAGAGTAGCTCATAAGGTATTAAAGTTTAATAATATATTAATCATGATTAGCTACTTTTTATTCAACATTGTATTAATTAAAAATAGACTTTGCAAATGCTGTGAATCTCCTCCACCCTTGCCTGATTTTCCACTTCAAATACTATATTTTAAATTGTTTTAATTTATATAATTTTTCCGTACGTTTGATTGGGATAAAAGAAGAAGAAAAATTGTTGATTTTGAGGAGTGGAAGAAAAAAAAGAAGATTGGTTAAGATATTTCTTTTGCTTCATATAGGAAAAAATGAAGTAAAAGCAGTAAGATTAAAAAATTCCTAGGATAGCTTTTTAGTTAATCAGATCAAAATTATATTTCACTTTCAACCAGGAAATTTATTATATCAAGTATATTATCAATAGTTCACAAAAGAAAATGAATAAATTAATTATTCATTTAGGATCTAAATATTACTTCGAGGTATGATAAGATAAATATAATTTAACCTTTACTGTTAATTAGAAGTCTCAAGTTATAATTCAAAAAACAAAAAATTTTCATATATATATATATATACGCGATACAAATTTGAATTAGTGGAATTTCAAATATTATTTTTTAACCACTTTGAGGAGTATTTTGGTTCTTCTAAAGTGTATAAGTAGTAAGTGGTGGAAAAAAAATTGTGGAAGGAAAGTTGCCAAAACATTATGTAGAAGTTTATAAAATCCATAATTATGTAGCCAATTTTTGAAGCACCTAACTTAGGGTGATCCAATGAGAAGATACTTGTAATTGACTAATTTAACTAATTAATTCTTCAAGTAGTGAATATACCTAATTTTGACCAACACTTGGACATTATATGAATTCACCAAAATAGTAGGCGTAAAGTTACCTCGCCCCTATAAATTATGTTTGGCCAATACAGACCAAATCCTTTTTACTATAAAGATACTTAAAATTTACTATTTCCGTCCACTCTTAACTATCATAATTTCATTTTTTAGAGTCAAATAATAATAATTTAATCAATATTTTACGATAAATTTTTTCTTCATATTGATATGCAAAAAAAAATTAATGAAATTTATAGTACTTTTTGTATAGTTTTTGAATATCTGAATTTGTTGCTTAAAATAATAAATTAATGTAAATCTAATTTAACTTTAAAAGTTAGTCAAATTGACTTTGATGTAAATCTAATTTAACTTTAAAAGTTAGTCAAATTGACTTTTGAAAAACGCTACTTGACAAATAAAAATAGACAGAGAGTATATGTTTTCATAAAACTAAGAATTTTATAATTATTCTGGCAAAAAATAACTTATTATGAGCTTTTAAAAAAAAAATATATCAAAACACATGGTTATATTAGTTTTATTTTTTTATCCTTACACATGGTTATATGTAAAATTAATTTAGTTAGCACTTAAACATTGTTCATCGACACGTAATATTCATAACTTATTTACAATCACTAATCCAAACAGACTCTTGATATGTATAAACTTTTATTTATCCAATTGTTATTGTAGTAATTATTGCAAGACTATGTCGATTAGAAAAAAGAAATGGAATGGTGTCTTTCTGAGCGACATGTATAAAAATTGAGCCCTTGGAATTTTTTTGATATTAGTAGGCACTCATGTATAATTTGTTTGATCAATTTTATGCGTTCATTTTTATTAAAAGTAAATAATTCAAAATAATTATTATTTTTAAAAAAAAAGATATAATTAGTTGTTGGCATTGTTTCTATCTTTTTCTTACATATATATATGGAGAAATATTAATATGGTGCAAAAGAATAGAAATATTAAATAAGGATATTAATTTAATCAATTTATCCTATAATTTTTAAAAAGGTGTAGAAAAAAAAAAAGAACATGACAAGAAAAATAGATAGAATAGTATCACTCATTATTAAGATGTACTAAAAATGAGAAAAAGCGAATAAATATTTTTCAAATCCACCTTCCAATAAATTTCCCCAAATAAAAATCTAGTGAAAACCCACAAATTTGTTGAATGGGTTGTTGGAAGTTTCGAATACCTTTATTTTGGAAAATCAAATTGGACTTTTCCTCTTTTTTTGAGGTCAATATTCTTCTCTTATGAACGAACTAATGATCATTTTTTTTACTATTTATATATTCTTCTGTTTGTTGACTAATTCACTTGTTTTAACTTTTTTCTATAATTGCCCAATAAAAATAAATGATATGTAGTCAAGATTTTTATTAAGTAAATCTAAATTCTATTATTTTCTTCACTTTGATAAAAAGAATTTGAATAAATCACTTTCGTCCTCTAACTCCACTTATATATTATATATTCTGAGTCTGTTTGGGATAAAATGATAAAATAATAAAAGATCAATCTTAATACTCTTTAGATATTTATTATAATAATTTAAAACAATCTAAAAACCAAGATCAAAGTGAGGTTTAGAGATTACATTATAAAAATAATTAAAACCAACATTATATCTTCTTTAACATCTAATCTTAACGCATAAGCTTTCTTCAATATTTTTGTAAAAACAAAACCAAAATGCCACCTAACTACTTTTTCAGTTAGTAATATAATTAACACACCTCAAGCCATAATTAGTTATTCTTAAATTGTTCATGGAGTGTAGGAGTAATTTCTCATAACATTAATGATTACTAATAATCTATTCTCTCTAATCTTCTTCTCACCTTCGTGTCTGACGCAAAAATGAATATTAATTAAGTAAAAATGTGGTCCAAAGTATTAGGAGTTTAAAGAACAATATATCAGAAATAAAAAATTAAAAACTTTGGGAGAAGGGACCAAAGAAGAATATTCCGTTCGGACATAAACTTTTTTCTATTTTGAAAAAAAATATGAATTTGGTTAAATTTTTTTATATCTCAGTTTTTCAGTTTTCCAATTGAATTTTTTTTCACTCAAAAGTTCCAATTTTTTTTCAAGTGAAATTCATTTTAAGAACGTAATTTTAATTTTAAATTTTGATTTTTTAATTTCAATTCTAAATATTTTTATTTTTTCAAATATCACCTGATTCATGTCCTCTCGCTTACTAAATTTAAGTTAAACAAGAATCTTATAGCAATAAAGACTATGGTAAGTTTAACACTATTTTCTCCATTTCCCCTTTGAACTTTAATTAAATGCACCGCATTGTTCAATATAATGATAAATTATCTTAAATAATTTGAACGATAATGTAGTCAAGTATAAAATCTTGCTAATCCAACTGGAATCTACTGATGATAAATTAAGATAAGATATGGTTAATTCCACTTTATATTTTATTATAATCGTAATTAATTATTCTGTGTTTTGGAGTGATTAGAGAATTAATCCAAGTCCTTAACCTTTGAAAGAGGCCAGGAGTCGGTATTAGACAACATAATTATTTTACCATTATTAACGATGCATAATATATTCTATTCTTGGTTAAGTTTAAACAAATCGAATTTCAAACTGACTTTTTGTCTATGTGCTTCTAGTGGAAAATTTACCCAATAGCATTTTAATTATTAAAAAATTACTTATCTCTCACGCCAAGAATATATATTTGATAAATTAAGCATCTAATCATGTCATTACTGTCCAAAAAAATTCTCATGATCCCAATAAGTTTAATTAAGAAACTATCATGAAACTTTATATATATTATTTAATTCAGAATTCATGTGGTACACTCACTTTATATTTTTTTTTTAATAATGAATTTACTCGACCAATGAAAAAACTCGGGGCCTAATTAATTATAGTTTGATTTTAAACACTAGTTTATTTTTCTTCATTATGGTCTTAACTTACCAACTGATGAAATTTCTTTGCAATTTTCTATGAATTTTATAAAGTAAATTAAATATTATTGATTAAAGAAAAAAAAAAGAGAAGGTATTGACAGAAAGAGGGGTTAGGATTGCAAAATCACAGTTGCTTAACAAAAATTAAAGTCAGAGGAATCAAATCTCATTTTCAATTTTGTAAAAAGTTTTTTTGCTTAAAAAAAGTTTGTAAAAAGTTGGGGTCTTCAAAACACATTCTATACTTTATCTCTTAATATAATAAAATATTCTTAAAAAAGGACTAAAAAAAAGTATAAATAGACAATAATGATGTATCCTATCATTGATTCATTTCACACTTAGCTTCCACAAACCCCACATGCATTATGTACAGTTAAGAGATGCTTAAAAGGTTAATAAATTGCTAAAACTTGTTAAAGAAAAAGAAATTAATTGATTTATGAGTTTATCATCAAAGAATGTAATGCAGTAGATAAATTATTATTTTTTAATCAGAAATTTTTTATTCGAGTTTTAAGTATGAAAAAAGATCCCAAATAAATTCTAGTCGACATGAATTTAAATTAATCAAACTTTAATACGAATATTGTATAAAAAAAATTGGTGATCGAAAGTGCAGAGTAAAAGTGAGTTTCCATGAAACAAGGGTTGATGACGCAATCCTAAGAGAAAGATGGTTATAATTTTATGATTAAAAATAATTTTGCCATATAATTGCTCCATTGTCTAAACTAAGTGAAACACTAAAGCTTAATATAAGGACGGCTTAAACGATTAATTAATGAATAATCAATAAATAAAATAATTAATAGTACTTAGGACCCATGATTTGGACTCCACCCTTTCCCACTGACAATAATTATTCTCCCTCCGTGCGCCCTATAATTATATTTTAATATTTTCTGCATATTATATTGTCTACTTCTAATTTCAATTCATATGTATGTAATTATTCTTACACTTGTATTTTTTGAGTGTATTATGGTTTTTAATTGCTATTTAATTAGATTTTATTAGTTGCAGAGTTAAATATTCATTTTACTCGTTTATTTTTAGCTACTGCTGATTAATTATAAATTAAACAAGCTTCATTATATATATATATATATATATATTCCATTCGTATAAATAAAATATTGCATTGAAGTTCTAATAAATTTATGACGTTCGACCTTACGTCATAATCAACTTTTATAGCATATAACTCTATGTGTCCATTATAAATCATATTTATAAGTAATATGTAGTCGGGAATTATTTAAGGATAATAGATTTTGATCCAGCTAATAAGTCAAATTTTACCACAAAACGAATTACAATTTAATAGGTATATTTTTGCTAATTAAAAATGAATTACCAATATATAGGTAATAATTCAATTTAAATTTAATTTTTTTACGCGACATATTTAAGATAACAAGATTATATAAATATTTTGAGATTCTATATATCCTTAGTTTAAGACAATAACTCGACCAAATTAAGAAAATTTTGTATTTTCTTAAATATATTATTTTAAAAAAACAGGTAAATAAATTAAAACAAATAAAAACTAATTAATGTATAAACATCTTCAGATATTAAAGAAAAAACTAACATGTATAATTTTGTGCGGAAAAGATAATTTCAAGTATTATCAACGTCAATTATTATAGGAAGTTAATTTATCTATGCACACCTAGTATTTATAATTTTAGCAAATAGTACTAATATACCCATTGTTCTTGTAATTGTTACAAATTTACAATACAACTTATATTATCTTCGGCTAAATTCAAGAAATTTAGGAGAGGCAAATAAATATGTCCATTACTTAAAACACAAGGATTAACAATGATCAATTTCTTAAAAATAGATAAGTAATATATTTTGCTGTTAATTCTATGTAACCACAAATTAAATGGTTAGTTACAAGCAATTAACTCTTTTATTTATTTTTTTATAAAAATAAAATTCAACTATTTTAAAAAAATTGCTATCCTTCCGTATCGTACATGATAATGCTCCTAGAGTTTAGTTATAAATATTTTCTTTCACCTTATTGGCATAAACTAAGCAAATTATAATATATAAATTTTGCGTTGTGCCCATGTTAATTCGCGTGTTCTTGAGTCATGCGTATGAATTTTATTGCAATGTTGTAAAAATATCTTTGTAAAAGAAAGAAGGAACGATGGGTTTAGGGCGAAGAGGAAATTTGAGATTTTACTTTGCGTTTTTAAATTAACATTTTTGATAAAAAAAATTCAAGATAAATTTAATTATTTTATCAAAAGAACATAATATAATCACTTATTTATTAACACAATAATTATTTATTTCCAGTTTCGACTATCTTATATAAGCATAATGTGATACCTATTTATTTTTATATAATAAAAATCTTGAAAGCTATTTATCATTAGCAATCTCAGACTCTAAATTTAATTCTTCTTTAATATTTTTTTTTATAAACGTTAATATAAATTGTCAGTCTCCTTAGGTGTCAAAAGAAATACATAAAGAATCTTTTAGCATTTTACGGAGAAAACGTGGATATTACATTACAATCTTAATAAAAGTAACACACTATACACATTTTTTGAGGCTTCTATTTTCCCAACAAGTGCATTATTTCTTTACATTAATCTATTAATCCATTTTGTATTTGACTACATTTGCAAAATAAAACAATTAAAAACAGGTTTTTTTAAAAAAAGTAATCAATAAATAGGAAAAAAGAAAACGTGGTGCCTTTGTGTTGAATAAGAATATCCTTGAAAAAAGCAGACTACCAAAACAGTGACGACGTCTGAATCACTGTGCCAAAACCACGTGGCGACCAATTATTACTGAGCGATGATGACGTGTCGAGTGGGACCTATCTCCTAACACAAAAGATTAAAAGAAAAAGGGAAAAGGGTCTGATATACCCCTCAACTTTGTCATTTAGAGTTGATATACCCCTTGTTATGAAAGTGGCTCATATATACCCTTACTTGTAAACAAATAGCTCACATATACCCTTTTCCTCTAACGGAAATGGAAAAAAATAATTTTAATCTAAATTTTTATTATTTTTTCTAAAAAATATAATCCCATATGAGTAAATTTAATCCTCGTCAAACATATTTTTTTTTGACTTTTTTTTGTTTCAATGACTAATTTATAATTCTTATTTTGATAATCAAATTTATTTATGTTTCACTAATATTCTTGTAAAACTTATTGTAGATGACCAATTTTTTTCTTCGAATACGAAATTAAATTACAATACACACAAAAAAAATAATTTAATTTTTTTTCTTTAAACTAAGGAATGAAAGACAAAAACAAAATAAGAATAAGAAACTCAAATAATTATAATAAAAGAAGTCAAAAAATAATTTATGTATGAAAAAAAATAAAATATACCTTGAACTTTGATTAAAGAATCATATATACTCCTAAATAATTTTTTTTTAAATTAGAAGTAATAAATATAAATTTAAAATTAATTTTTTAACTTCCGTTAAATAAAGGGTATATGTGAGCCATTATGTAACGGCAGGGGTATATGTGAGCCGTTTGTATAACGGCAAGGGCATATATGAGCCACTTTTATAACGAGGGATATATCAGCTTCAAATGACAAAATTGAGGGGTATATCAGACCCTTTTCCCAAAGAAAAATATACAATAATTACTACTGCTAAGTTTGCACCCACCTCCTGCGCAACAAGGGGTTGTTTGGCGATGAGTTACTTGTGATATTATTTAGGATTATTATATTTTATAAGAATTTTAATTTTATGTATATTATATATTATTTTATATGATATTATAAGATCTATTATTAATATTTTTTATTTTGTTGGTATTACTAAACATAAAATTCAATACCATGAAATTAATATATATATATAAAGATAAAAATATTCCTATATAAAATTTATTATTTAGAGAACTATTTATTGCTAAATAAATTCAATACAATATTTGAAATGTGAGTTGTGTAATATTTACTAATTAAAATATAAATATATCACTACATAATATTTATGATTGTAATTGAATGTATTATTTGTTGATACACGTATAATTATTTGTATTTTATTTATAAAATTACATACATATTAAAATTAGAAAAATTTGAAAATAGTAAAGATAATGGACATAATGAGGCTCTATAGCTATAGTTTCGATAGTTGCGTTCCATAGCTATATCGTTTATTACGGAGGCATCGATATGCATATTTCACTTGCGAATATACAAACATGATAGGTATATACAAGTTTTGTATGTAATATGAATTTTTCATAAATTGTATACAAATAATTATAGTAAGCATATACAAAATCTATTTTATACAATCATGAACTAAATTATACAAATTATTGATTTATACAATCATAAACTAAATTATATAAATTCTGTATTTATACAATCAGGAATCGAATGATACAAATTTTAAATTTATATATCAGAAAATTGAATACAAATTCTGACAGAAGACCTGACCCAGACAAACAATGTTGCAATTTAAGGATGAAGTAGTGTTTTGTAAAATGTTTCCTTAATTTTTGAAGGAAAGTAATTTCCTTAGATTTGATGAAAATATGTTTATTCGAAAAACGTTTAACCCAATATAGGAAATTCGAAAAATATTTTACTTCGTACCAACCTTAATACAACATAAGATGAGTTGGAAAACAATTAATCAAACACTTATAAATAAATTATGCATTACCATTCTATGCACTCAGTATTAATTCACTCATGTTATTAATATTTGTATTAAATGATCTCTAATTGTCTTAGTTTCAAATAAATTGGATCGATTATGATAATTTATATAAATTTTATTTTATTAATTATTTCGTATTTTTGATTCTAAATGAAGTTTAATATATATATATATATATATATATTAGAAACGATACTTTGGTTTGGGAGTCTTAAGTTCGATTGTGACTTTTGAGTGTACATTAAATTGCACATATTACAGATTAGTCATTTTAATTTTTGACATGCAAAAGACGTGTAAGACGAGTTGGCAGACGCAGATTTATAGATCAAATTGTCCTATGCTAAAAATAATAATTCAATACTTTTTGACTTTTAAATATGAAAGAAAGTGACATACATATACGGATTATTACGGCTAATCTGTATATGTTTGTGTTTGGGAGTTAGAATTGAACCCACACTTATAGCGATTAATGAAAATGATAGCTACATGCATCTAACCAACATTAAATTGGCCGGCTTTCGAGAGTGTTTCAATATTCTAAAAATAATTAAATATAAAGGTAGGTAGTTTTTACTTTTTATTTTTTTTAATTTGATTATTATTGAAGTTTAATTTTTTGAAAATTATTTTTTAAAGATATATTAAACAAGCTCTAAGTCACACGATAAAATTTTAAGAGAAAAATCTAGATGAGACACACTAGTTACTTTTGAAAACTAATTCAGATCTATGTTGGTATAATCAGCTTCAAAAATAATCTATCTTGTTGAAGCAGTATAGAGATGATAATACAGACTTATGCATAATATTTTGTTTACCTAGATAATGCATATATATAATGAAGTCCCGAGAAAGGTCCTTTTGGAGATATATAAAGTCCAAAGGTGTTGTGTGATTTACATTTGCCAATATCAAAGTTAGGGCAATGAAAACTTTAGCTGAGGATATGATATTAATAAAAATATATAAAAATTAAAAAAATAATAAATGAGTGTTGTCCTACTAGGAAGTGATCTAGCTTCCTCCTCTGCTCTTTATCTTTTTAGGTAAGGAAAATGGAGAAGTATTTCTAGATTATAATCGAAATTTTAGAAATTTATTTTAATTAAATTAAGATTTTATTATTTTTATGAACTTATTTTTTTTATAATTTTGTGTACACTTTGTTTTAAGTGGCACACTCCCTAACTCTACGGAATTGAGATGTGTGGGAGATATATAATTGTCATCTAAGCTAAAAAAAAGTTCACAAAATTACAAAAAAATAAATGTAGAAGGGTGATAGGACCTTAGTTTGAGTAAGATGTGTCTTTGAGATTTCGATCGTAATTTAAGGACTACTTGTGCATTTTTTCTTTAGTTATATATCATGTAGTATAACTTTTGTATTCTTTATTTAGTTTTCAAATTGTAACTCCCTCCGTCCGGTATTGTTTGTCATGTTGCGTTTTTCAAAAGTTAATTTGCCAAATTTTTAAAGCTAAATTATATCACATTAGCTCGATATTTTAGACCAAAAAATAGATATTCCAAAACTATATGAAAAATACTATAAATTGTAATTTTTTGCATATTAATATGATGAAAAATATATTTTAAAATATTAGTCAAAGTTTTTATAACTTAACTCTAAAAATAAAAATTATGATAAACAATATCGAATCGAGAGAGTAAATGTGTGTAGTTAGTAAGTAAAGGTTGTTTAGCAGTGCCACCACGTTACCGTGGAAGCGCGTGTATGTGGGTGATGAAGGAAGGTGGGGCCAGAAAAGTAGAATGGCAGGTTGAGTAAATTAGGTGATTTATAAGGTTTAGATTTAATTTAATGGTAAAAGAGATATCATGGGAAATATATTTTGCCGGGCTTACTCTCAACCAACAGAGGTTGCCTGCCATTGTGCAGACAAAGAAAGGGACGCCATAGATCCCCGTCATAACGTCGTCAAACTTAACACTTTCCGTTACGAAAACCTCTATTACTCTCTGGATAATGGAAAATATATTTACCAGTAAATTACAAGTTTGTGTTAAATCCAGTTGATTTTAATATGAAATTAAAAAACATTTCTACCTTTTCTTTCATCGAAAAGATCAATGTTAAAATTACCCATACACAAATACATTAAATCATAGTAAGGCAAAAAAAATATTCTTAGCTTTTAATTATATTTAAATAATTGATGGTTTTGATACGTACGTGAAAACGATACGTATCAAAAATGTAAGAGATTTTAAATAATGATAAGAGGTGAAAATAAATACAAAATATACTGTTGAGAGGAGATTAAATAGCTAGCTAGGCATGAAAGAGTTTGCAACTCGTAAGGGCATCTCCAATCATATTCTTTATTTTACTTTTTAAATATAGAGTTATTTAATTTTTTTATTTTATTTTTTAAAATATCTTTTTTTATTTTTTTAATATTATATTATTATTTTTATTTCATTCTTATCTTCTTATTTGAAAATAATACTCTATAATTTTTATGTAATACAAAAATTATTTTTAAATTTTTTTTCATTTAATACAAAATTATATTTTATTCTAAATAACATAAATTAAGATAAATATAATATATAATACATATTAGCGAACAATTTAAATAAGAGTGAAATCATCGATGAAATATAATTGCATCATAAATATTGTGTTATCATAAAATTTATTTTAAATCTTACATAAATAATCAACTTTTAAGACTATTACTTTACTTTCATGAATGTTCTATTAATGTATTATGTAGTTCAAAACGAGCATTTTTTGTTCTTATTTTTTATGTGGAGATAAAAATTGTATAAATTAACAATTTCATCTTGTATCCAATTATTTCGTGATATGTTGCTCGGACTCTTCAAAAGTGCAAACTGGTGTGTGTCGGATTCGCCAAAAGTAGTGTATTTAAGAATCTGAGACGGATGCCGCATCAAAAGTGAAGAGTCCGCGCAACTAAAATTTCGTGTACTAATTTATTTCCCATATTCCATTTTTTGAACTATTGAATAAAATATTTTCATTCTATTTATAAAATGTAGTTTAATAATTTATCAACTATAACAAAAAAAGTAGATTGTTTGAATTATCATGTAAATTTCGTGCAAACTTGATAATGAAAAATAATTATAATCTAAATTACATATTTAAAATGACCAAAAAAATTAAAAAGCAATAATATGTTTTAGATGTTATATTACTTAGAAAATAATTACAAATATTAGAGACTTAATTAATAACCTTATATAATATAAATAATATTAAAATATAATTTTAAGTTACATATTTAAAGTGACATTTTTAAAAAAATGAATTAATTTGGCAGAAGTAGTAACTTGTAAATGTTATATTGCATTAGAAAATAATTACAAATGATAAAGATTAAATTAGTAATATAATAGAAATAATATTATAATAATCAAAAAGTAAAATAGAGAGGTGAATAGTAGTTCTCCAAAATTGAAGAACTACTATTCACCTCTCTATAAATAGAGAATCGATAGTTTTTTAGAGAGTGATTGGAGACCGAATTCTATATTTTACTCTCTAAATATATAGAATGGACTATGGACAGTAAAATAAAGATCAATTGAAAATAGTCTAAAAGACATTATCCAAATTAACAGAGTGTGGAGATAACTCATTAAAGTAAAACATTAATATGTAATTGCACATTATCATATTCTTTAGGGAGTAATTTTCCTACATAGTCACTCATGTTTAAAAATTATCTAGGAATATCACTTATGTTTGTTTTAGGACTACAATATTACTCAACTTTGCCTATTTTCCTCAAAATATACTTGACACAAAAAAAATACATTATTTCTCTCCTACTAGGGTGCCATGTCACATTTTTTATTTATTATTAATATTTTTTAATTCTTTTAAAGAACCGGAGGAACCCACATATTTTCTTGAAGAACCGGAGGAGCTCATATCACAGTTCTTAATGTAATTTTTTTTGATCAAATTTTTTTTAAAAATCTATCTATATATAATAGGAAAAGTAAAAAGTGTCACATGTCAGCACCACAAATATTCAAGAATTTTAATTTTTGAAAAAACATTTTAAATATCTCTAAAAATACAATTAAAAAAACAGGAATTTTAATATAGCTATTTTAAATTAAATTAAAGGTTTTTTGGTTTAAAAAAATTTGTTTTAAAAAACTGTAACGGTAAAAAATGGGTGATTTTTAAATGCCTCTAATTTCAATTTTAAATGAAAAAAATGAAATTGAACAATAATGACTATCACGGGAAAAAAGATAAAAGATCTTTAAATGCTTCAAATTTCAAATTTTAAGGTTAAAAAATGAAAACTGAAAATTGAATTATTTTATAAAAAAAAAACTGTAATATCTATTTATATTTATCACACTTTATAATGATTTTAGGAAACGCTCCAACAAAATGAAACAAAATAAAATGTAGAAATATCTATCTATATATGAGAAGAAAAAGTGCACTATAAAAAAACTAATTAATTAAAAAACTTATAGTAAAAAATAATAATTATCATTAAAAATTTTAAAAACTTATTTTTAAAAAATAGTTAAAACAATCCATTAGTAGTTAGTTGTAGAAATGGGTATTTTTTTTTTCATTCATTTTTAAAATTTATCTTTATATATCTAAAAAACAAAACATTATCAAAAAATATAAATAAAAAATAACATTTTTTAAAAAAACATATCGACACAACCTAATGTTTAAATAGGTTCAAAGCATATTTCTTTAATAATAATAAAAAAATGTGACATGACATCCTAATAAGAAAGAGATAATGTATTTTTGTGTCAAGTACAATTTAAAAAAATAGATAAAATAAAATATATTGTAATCCTAAAACAAATTTAAGTGATATTCCAAGATAATTTCCTGGGAAACTATCTAGAGACATTACTCTTCTTTAGGTGAGATTATGCTTGATGGCATGTCAGAGTATTAGATTTATTCATTTAAATTTTTGCTTTTATCATCTATTAGCAACGACAAATCTTGAACTTTTAATAAAAAGAAATATATCAAAGTAATATATGAAATAGTCAAAGAGCATCATGAATGTATGTACACACATTTTTTTAAATCAAGCTACACAACATAATTTTTAATCAAGGAATATCAATTAACACTTAACAGTCCTTAAATATATGCAGCAGCTTCGTCATTGTGATATTATTATTTCACTCATATATCTTTTTATTATTTTTGTTTAAGCTATATATTTTCTTCGTTATTGTACTTTTAGTTCAGTAGCTATTTTAATTCAATACACTTAAAGTTAAAATATTTTTTTCACTTTTATAAGTCAGGAACATGATTGTGTTTCCTCTATCCTCTTTTGGTCCCCCGTTGTTGTAAATGTAAAAATAAAAACCAATTAAATTTAGTGTATACTCTATTCGTTCAGAATTATTTATCATATTGTGCTTAATTTTCAAAGATAAATTAGATTACGTTAATTCGATATTTTAAATTAAAAAATTAGATATTTTAAAACTATATAAAAAGTACTATAAATTATAATTTTTTGCATATTAATATGATCGAAATACATCTTAAATTGTTAGTTAAAATTTTTATGATTTGACTCTAAAAATAGAAACAATAATAAATAATACCGAATGAAGAAAATATTTATTAAGGCTGCTATGAATAGGGGAGGGGTTTCATTGGTAAATACTTATTGTGGGGACCACAGCACTGTTACGAGTTATTTAACTTAACTATGGTTAAAGTTGACTTTTCATAGTACAACAATCTATTCTTCTTATTCCATTCATGGCAAAATAAATAGGTATCCCTCTGCTCTATAATTAGCATAATTTAATGATATATTGTCCATCAAAATAAACTCTCTTCAGTTAAAATAATACTTTTATTTGAAGCAAAAATGGAACAATCATCGAATTTATATGACGCATTAAATGTAATATTTTGTTTGTGCACATTTTATAGATCCTATTATTTTATGTTATCTTTCTCCCATATTTCAGTTATGTTACAGAAAGAACTACTATAGGCAAATATGGCTCATATTTTAATGAACTGTATTCGAAATTATATAATAACTTATTCGTTTTTTATTCTAATTAACAGTTATTTAGTACATATAAGTTCTAAAAACAAATTAAAAGTATCACCTTTTGACATGTAAAAATTAAAATGAGAGAGTGATATTTACCAAAAAAGCTGAAAAGACAGTTGAGGACGGTGAGTGGCAAGATCGCAGATTTTTCTGATGTCATTTCACATATTTTTTTTATTTATGAAAATGCACTATAAAAAATAGATAAAATAGATTCTAGTTAAAATAGTAAAAAACTTTCCAACTTTTCTTTTTCGTGTGTAAATGTAATTAATTTTTATTTTTTCGTCTTTCTTATTAGAATATCTATAAAAATAGTAATGTTTTAATGAAAAATAGTGTGCATTTCGTACTATAAAAAAATAGATCGCTTGATAGAATGCGCTATGAAAAATATACTTTTGCATATTATTAATACCTTATTTAGTTTTCTTTGCCTAGCTATCAATTAATTTTATGTTAGTTATACACTCTACTTTATTGTGTGTATTAGTACCATATTAGTTATGCAATAATATTAATATATTTATTAGCATTGTTAAAGAACCCCATTGCCCATCAAAACCTTGTTTACATCTCTTTTTCCTTATAAATAATTTTTTATGCAATATTTTTAATCCATTAAATTAAACTATGCATAAAAATAATGTATGATAATAAATATAGGCATAACCGATACAAATTTTTTTAATTACTACTATATTTAACATTATCCTTATACTGTCTATCAATATATAATTTACTGGAATCAATGTGAAATTTGTTTTTCCTATTTTTAGCCGGAGGAAAGTCATTCTCTTACTTTCATAAAAATAATAATTTTTTTTTAGAGAGAATAGTTTTAATTTTTTTTTTTAAATCAGAAAACATTTTCGTCTCCTTCGAACAAACCCATAAAAGTAAAAAAAAATATTCCAGTATCTGATCACTAAAAAAAATAAAGAAAAGGTAGTTGCAATTAAAAAAGAGAAAAGGGTATGATATACCCCTCAACTTTGTCATTTAGAGCTGATATACCCCTTGTTATGAAAGTGGCTTATATATACCCTTACTTGTAAACAAATGGCTCACATATACCCTTTTCCTTTAACGGAAATGAAAAAAAATAGAATTTTAATCTAATTTTTATTATTTTTTTCTAAAAAGTATAATCCCATATGAGTAAATTTAATCCTCGTCAAGCATATTTTTTTTTACTTTTTTTTGTTTCAATGACTAATTTATAATTATTATTTTGATAATCAAATTTATTTATGTTTCACTAATATTCTTGTAAAACTTATTGTAGATGACCAAATTTTTTCTTCGAATACGAAATTAAATTATAATAGACACAAAAAAAATAGTTTAATTTTTTTTTAAACTAAGGAATGAAAGAAAAATATAAAATAAGAATAAGAAATTCAAATAATTATAATAAAAGAAGTCAAAAAATAATTTATGGATGAAAAAAATTAAATTATATCTTGAACTTTGATAGAAGAATCATATATACCCCTATATAATTTTTTAAAAAAAATTAGAAGTAATAAATATAAATGTAGAACTAATTTTTTTAACTTCCGTTAAATGAAGGGTATATGTGAGCCATTTTATAACGGCAGGGGTATATGTGAGCCGTTTGTATAACGGTAAGGGCATATGTGAGCCACTTTTATAACGAAGGGTATATCAGCTCTAAATGACAAAGTTGAGGGGTCTATTAGATCCTTTTCCCATTAAAAAATAAAAAAAGTTACTGGTATTAGAAAGCTTAACTGGGGTTAAATTTTAACCTGAGCATGTCCGAGGTGAGTGAAAGAAGCTTTTGATTTTGTATTTCAGCTATATAGAGGGAAGGCGAAAAGATATACAGAGAGAAGTTAGATAATAACGAAGCGGTTTTGGGGGTATTTGGTAAACGTTGATTATTCAGGTGATAAATTGTTGAGAGGAAAAAGCGGTTTTTGGAAATCCAAAAAAGGTGGTATTGGTTACTGATTACAAGACTCAAAAAGGGCAAAGAGTGGTTTTGTAACTGAAAAAAAGCAAAGTTGTAGAAAAAAAAAATCAGTAGAAAGAGCACAAAAGCAGTTACATACACTTATGTGTGTTTACATTTAGAGAGAGAAAGGTGCAGAAAATGGGTGATTATTATTAACTATTTTGTTTGCTAGCTAAAATGGATCTTTGCAAGTTTTTGGTTTGGATTTGTAATGATGATAATTGGGTATGTTGAAGTGCGTGAACACTGAGAAAGGTTTCTTCTTCAAGCTTTGTTGTTACAGTCCCTTTTTTGTTTGTTTTGGGTTCCTATCTTCTATTCTACTGTGAAATTTTGGGTGATTTCTTTTTAATTTTTTGGGCCTTGTTGGTTGAAGGCCATAGAGGAGCTTCTGAGTCATAAAAACAGGTGAAAATGAATTGCTTCTTCTTTCTTTTAAAGTTTTGTGAGTTTCAATGAAGTTTTGTTGTTTTCTGAGAAATAGAGGTAGCAAAACTTGACTCGGCATCTCTCTATGTTTGTTTCTCTTCTTCTTCTTTGTCTTTTTTATATTTTTTTCTGAAAATTTTCAACTACTACTTTAAAGCTTTAGTTAATGCAATTTGCTGATCATTTCATAAATCATTAAATTCCTGATTTGGGATTAGTCCTGTTTTAATGAAAAATGCACTTTAAATAGCTCTAGCTTCTGTTGAGTTCTGTAACAACTATTGCTGAGTTCAATTTCTTTTTTCAGTCTCTGCTTCATTTCTTTGGCAAGTTGAAGATTTTTTTCCTTTTCTAATTATATGTGAGTTTGTTACATTTTCTATTTCTGGTTTTTCAGTAGGTATGGGAACTGAGGATTTGTATAGAGATCTCTGGAAGGCATGTGCAGGGCCTTTAGTTGATGTTCCTCGGGAAGGAGAGCGAGTTTACTACTTTCCACAGGGTCACATAGAACAAGTATCTCTTTTCAACCCTCTTTTTATGATGCTAAAGTTCCATTTTTGAAAAAAAAAATCTGAAATTTTGCTATGGTTGCGTATTAAATGATATGCTTATATAGTTAGAGGCTTCGACAAATCAAGCAGTGAATCAACAAGTTCCTCAGTTTAATCTTTCTTCTAAGATACTCTGCCGCGTTTTTCACGTTCAGTTACTGGTATGTTCTTGATTCTGAATTCTATTCATTGTTTATTGCCAATTTCGTGTTATGGTTAATCATTGACCATTCCCCTTCAATTGATAGGCGGAGACAGAGACCGATGAGGTCTATGCCCAGATCACATTGCACCCTGAGCCGGAGGTAACTATCTATAGTAATTGCTTTTAGTTTATCTGCATATTTTCTTAAGCATCCGGTATATGATGCTAAATGAAGCATCAGGCTCCTCTAAGCCAACTTTTTGTTTAAAAGGGTTGAACATTTATTGGATGGTTGCTGTTTAGATTCTTTAGTTGACTAATTCTCGCGTTTCATCGACTTAATTTATTTCCTTGTAGCAAGAGGAGCCTTCTAAACCTGATCCATGCCCACCTGATCTGCCAAAACGAACGGTTCACTCGTTCTGTAAGATCTTAACCGCATCAGATACAAGCACGCATGGAGGATTTTCTGTTCTTCGGAAGCACGCTAATGAATGCCTCCCGCAACTGGTAGTTCTTTCACTTTGTTTTCACTTATTTTTGTTTTTTTCGTTAGATGGATGAAGAAAGTGGGCTTAAAAATAACAACATGTACTACTTATCTTTTCAATATCAGCAACTGTTGTCTAAGTTTAACTGATCTTGATGTTGTATAACAAAATTGGCAGGAGAGAAGGATCATTTCTTCTCTTCCCTGTCTCAGACTTGATTACTTTTAGCAAATTTTTAGAGGGTTAGATGTTCTGACATTTTGGACTCATATGTGGCATCAACAGGACATGACTCAGGCGACTCCGACCCAAGATTTGGTTGCCAAAGATCTTCATGGGTATGAGTGGCGATTTAAGCATATCTTTAGAGGTAACTTTTACTTGGTACAGTAAGGATTAACCAATGTTGGTGCTTTGAGTTTTTGAGGTTGAGAAACTCTCCCCGTATAATAAGTATTTTTAGTTGAATTTAGATTCTGGTATACATGTATTTTGTCTTGGTTCCTTAATCTACATAGTCACTTTTCAGGCCAACCTCGAAGACACTTGCTTACTACTGGATGGAGTACATTTGTAACATCCAAGAGATTGGTTGCTGGCGATGCTTTTGTATTCCTGAGGTGCTAACTCTCTTTTTTATTTGTTAGGAACTGCTGCTGATTCATTTTCGATAAAATTAAATCATATTTTATTTTCCATGACATAGATGATGACACTTGTCTTAAATATTGCAGGGATGATAGTGGAGAACTGCGTGTTGGGGTTAGACGTCTTGCTCGTCAGCAAAGCCCTATACCTCAATCTGTGATATCCAGCCAAAGTATGCATCTTGGAGTTCTTGCCACTGCATCTCATGCTATTACAACACAGACTCGGTTTGTTGTGTATTATAAACCAAGGTATTCCTCTATCTTCTCGTAAAATGTTTACGCTGTGCATGTTATATGACATCTTCCTAATTCTTTTGATACCATATGACATCAATCAGGACAAGCCAATTTATAGTTGGATTAAACAAGTATCTGGAGGCTGTGAGTCATGGGTTCTCAGTGGGTATGCGTTTCAGGATGAGGTTTGAAGGAGAAGATTCTCCTGAAAGAAGGTTCACTATGCATTCCCTTTTCTTGTGTTATTTGAAGGTCATGCTGCTGTTGCAGCTTTTGATTTCTGTGGGCTTTAATTGTCAGGTTTACAGGAACTATTGTTGGAACTGGTGACATTTCCTCACAATGGTCAGAATCTAAATGGCGATCCTTGAAGGTTAAGAATATGTTTGGTTTCATAGATCGAAAAGTTTGACACGTTCATTGTCTCGTTTTGATACTTGTTTAAGTTTTACTCTCTTCTAGATTCAATGGGATGAACCAGCATCCATGGTAAGGCCGGACAGGGTTTCACCATGGGAGATAGAGCCTTTTGTTGCTTCTACTTGTGTAGATGTTGCACAACCAGGAATAAAGAGCAAAAGACCCCGTCCCCTTGATCTTCCCCGCTCTGGTATGTAGTTACTTCTGCACTCGTGTCTCACTTTTCCTTTCCCTTTCTACAATTCCAGTCATTGAAACCCAGACATAAACGGGTTTTTTTGCAGAGATTGCTGTTGCCTCTGCTGCTTCTCCATTCTGGTGTCCTGGATCTGGTCCTACTCTTGAAGTGAGTCATTTAGGTGGTATTACAGAAGTGCAAAGCCGTGATAACCAACTATTTTGGTCCTCGAAGCAGAGTAGCAGCCTCTCCAACGGCATGAGCAACACTAGTTGTAGGACACATCTCAGTGGAGCTTGGCAGCATAATATGCTTGCAAATGGTTCCCTCAATCTGCTCCGAGACTCTATTGAAGACAACAAGCAGCTGATCACACGATCAGCTCTGTTGGATTATGGTTCTCCGATGTCTTCAAGGGTAAGTAGTGGCCTGTTACATGACCAAGTCAATAGGGGTAGCAAACATGTGATCTCTTCTGCTTGTCGGTTATTTGGAATTGACTTGCGGAACAACTCTAATAATACGCCATCTAAGGCGAAAGAAATGCTTGGTCCCAACATTACATCGAACTGCGCTGATGAGGCACCTGTTGTGCATGACGAGTCTGAAGTTGATAAGGACCAGAATGTTGGGCATCTGAATCCTTCAGAAGAAAAAAAACAATTCCAATTGGAGGCACTACCAAAGGATACACAAAAGCAAGGCCCCACTTCGTCAAGAACTCGTACTAAGGTACACAAGATAGTTTATGTTAGTTCTTTAGATTGTTGGAACCATCTGTTTACTTTACTTATTTGTAAGCATATTTATCGAAATTATAGGTGCAAATGCAAGGGGTTTGTGTTGGACGTGCAGTTGACTTGACTGCACTAAGTGGCTATGATGATCTCATCAGTGAATTGGAGAAGATATTTGATATCAAAGGAGAGCTTTGCCCTCGAAACAAATGGGAAGTTGTGTACACGGATGATGAGGGTGACATGATGCTTGTGGGGGATGATCCATGGCTGTGAGTTTCTGCAACCGTTTTTATTTTCATTAGCTTTTTCTGTTGACTAGTTTTGATTTATTTATTGATTGCAGAGAGTTCTGCAAGATGGTGAGGAGGATATTTATATATTCCAGCGAGGAAGTGAAGAAGATGACTCCTAGATGTAAGCTTCCTATCTTATCATTGGAAGGTGAAGGGACAATGCCGAGTGTAGATTCAGAGCTAAAGGCTGAGGGTTGATTCAGACTTGCACAAAATTGTTAATACAAGGGCGTAACGACTAGACATGTTTTTTTCTTTACTTAATATTTGCGTGTTTCTCTCCTATCTCGTAAGAAAAACTAGGAAGACTGGGGTTAGTGATTTGCTCCTAAGTAGAAGAGCAGTAAGGAAGTAGATTAATGTTAGAATTTACTAATGTTGTAGTCACAAGAAACTTGGTGAAAGTTAGCTGTGGAAAAATGTGAATACTTTTGTGGTTGTTGACAGCTTTTGATTTGATCAGTCTGTGGAAAAAGCAAAAAAGCTTAGACATGCTTGTTTCTTGATGGCAAACTATGGTTATGCTATTTCTTTCTTATTTTCTTTATAGCGCTGAGTGGGAAAGAGTGACAGTAACTGCAGCATAACAGCTGTGAATTTGTGGCCCCCCATTATCTGCCTCAAGTCCGTACTATTAATTATTTGGCACATCGAACTGACTATATAGATTTATTTTTCAAGGTTAAATACTATATGCACATGGTGCCCAGTAATGGTCCTTCTTTGCTCTGCATGTGATCCTCAACTAAGATAAATTAACCCCTGTGGTCCTAAAAACTTGGACTCTCATCTTTTCTTTATAAAATAATCATATGGTGTTTGGTGGGATTACAAATGGCAACCCTTTAGGGGGTGGGTTTGTGAAGAAAGAAAAATGTGCTATAGCTAGCTAGTGGTGTTGTCTTTCTGGCAAAACTAAAAAAGAGTTGCTTTTGAAAGGAGATACTAAAAATAAAGGCACAGTATCTATGTGACAAAGACCGTGAAATATTTTCAGTTTGGGCAACGTCATTTTCTCTAATTTCAAATCTTTTGAGGTCCTCATCCATTGTGCTACTCATTACTTTGTTTTGGAGCTTAGATATAATTTGGAGTGCCCTTAGGAGGTCAATGCTGGATAATGGGCCAAGCATTGAATAGCAACAAGACAGTGCAATTAGCAATGACCCCTGCAAACTGGACTGCATGTGACTTGCTCTACTCTTCTAGCTGTTGGACCCTACCTTGGCCCGAGTCGTTTTCAGAGTGGGCAGACTGTTATCTGAGTCTCTTTGGCCCGTAGAGCAAAGCTTGAAGGGGGCATGCCAATGAGAGCTTGTGCCCCCACATGCCACAACTAGACACCATTGTAGAGGCCTATCTCATCAAAACCCTACGCACACAGAAATTGAATGGTAGTACCCTTTTGGGATTGGCTTATTAGGTCAAGCACGTAGAAATTCTTTCTAATTTGGATGGCTGTTGAGATTTAATTTCAGGACCTTCTGATACCATATTGAAACTTAAGTTATTAGAAAAAAAGACATTTTTATTAGTATCTTGTATTTTCAACACATGTACTAGAATTGATCTAATTTGATCATGTTGCTTTAATCTTGCTAAATCATAATACATGTATCGAACCGAAAGACCTTCATTGTTGTTCTTCTTTTGTTTAGGAATCAAAGGACTTAGATGTTTCTCTATTTTGATTTATTGAACTATGTTTGTTATCATGTTATTTGTTTTCATATAAAATGTATATTTCAAATAACAACAACTACGGAAGTGCACAAATATCTGATTTTGGGAACCATGATTTAAGCCAGGGCGCACGTAAAATTTGCAAGTCTACCAACTTAGAAATAATTGTAATTAAAAACCATATACAAATTAAACAGTGATACCCATGAAATTCTTACATCAATGCTAGTTAGACTTGCAATAACTGCAAGTGCAAAATAGATGCTCACAAGTCATAAGGTAGTTTAGGCCCAAATACACTTGGGCTTAGCCCGTACTGAAAGATGGGCCGTCAAAGATTAATGTGCCCACAAGAGTATTAATGATTACATTAACAATAATGGATAAAAAAAAATTAGAATTTCTTTTACTACTTAGATTTTGATGAATTCTGAAGAAACTTGAATAAATAGTATTTTTCCCATAAATACATCGAACATTTAAATATTTTGCGAGTCCTTTGGTTCTTCCATTCCCTCCAACTAATTTATTAACACGAAAAAAGAGGTAAATATACCTTTCAAGTTTCAACAAATAATACACATTTATTCTTTTTAGGGAAAATTATGCGTATAACTAAACGTATACTAATTAATTAGTTAACATAGCTATAATTTATCTTAATTTATAATTCGTAACCTGTTTTTAGCTATAATTATGCAAATTTAGCTTTTTAGTTTTGTATAATTCGCAAGTTTGTATAATTCAAAATTTGTATAACATTTGTATAATTTGGAGTTTGTATAATTGTTTACACTTTTTTTTGTAATTGTTTAAAATCATTATTTCAAGTTTATTCAAATATTACTAAATTATACAAATGTACCCCTAAATTATACAAATCCGCGAATTATACAAATAAAGCAGCTTAAACTTCAACTATAGCCCGTATATATACAAATTATAGCTATAGAGTATAATTAAATTTATTATAGCGGTTAACTTTCCTTTTTTTTCTTCTTAATTGTTGTTATTAACAGATTGAATCCATAAAATAGAATTGTTTTTTACTTAAAAGATGTCACATGATTTATAAAAATTACCTTACCCATTTACTTCATCCCCTTCAGACTCAATTAACTAAAGAAAAAACCAATTCCTCTTTTATTAGGACCTGATCCAAACTTATTTTATTTTATGACTAAGTAGAAAGGGCTTGATTTTTTTTTTCCAGACTATGAATGTAATTAACTATGGATCATTTGTTAGACAGTAAAGATATATATGAATCACGTTAAGGGTATATTTTCCCGTTTTCCCTTATAAATATTTTTTCTCATTTATTCATTTTTTCTTTTTCTTCTATATTTGGGTATAGCCAACGTTTCTGAGCTTCATTATTTGTGCAATGATATAAAAATAATAACTCAAAGTCAATAAACATGCAAAAACAGAATGAAAATACATTAAAATTTCTGCTTTTTATGAATTTTTTATAATACAAAATGACAAATATACTTATGATAAAGCTAATAATTATATGAATGGTATAATGGTTTTCACGTGATATTAATAAGAGAAAACTAACGTTTATTGCTAAAAATTGTCGGTCTCGTCAACCTCTCTTTCTCTATGATATATATTTACTATTAAAAAAGCATAACAAAAGTGCATTAATAGTTTTAATAAAAAAAATAGATTACACATTCAGAAATTCTATTGAATATTTTAAGTCATAATTATGTTAAAAACATTATTTTTAAAGTTAATAAAATGCAATCAAATTTTTATATAGTAATAGTGTGATTTGATTCTTTCTTTACAAAAAGTACGTATGTTATATCATCAAACTTGATAATTAAGGCTTTTTGTGAGACTAATAATTTGGTGGAATATTTTTTTCTTTATTTATGTGGTGTTGCTTATGTTACCTTTGTTTTCGTTATCTTGTCCCTTCTTAAAGAAAAAAATAATTAAACTTTGTAGTATTTGGAGTTTATCATGAATTGATATTATCTTACGCCATTTTCCATTTATTTATAATTTAGGTAATGATCCTTTACAACTTAATCACGACATATTTATCTTCGATCATCAAATTATAAAGTAGAAAATATCATACAATAACTATATATATGAAATTGTTAGAAAGATCATTTTTTAAAGTTTAATTCATAATTTTAGTAAAACAGAGGAGCAAAGTAAACATAATCACTCTCTTGATTGAGACCTGTAATACTATTCTTTCTATTTTTCCGATTCTTATTATTATCACTGATTTCTATTGACAATTCACAATTTCTTTCTTTGCTAATAAAGGAGTTGTTGATGCGTAATGATGTTAACACCCTTATCTATAAGATTGAATTTGCTTTTGCTTTAAATAAAATCGAATCAAGTTGATAGTCATGTCGTAAATCAAGTGCCTTCCTTCCTATCTCTTAATTTTGCTATCAAGTTTGGGTGATGTTAATGTATCCAAATGTTACATTACGTGACATTTTATGAAGAAGCAATTTTAAGAGAGAATGTACTTTGGATTTAGGATAGACGGGGTGGGGTCAGGGGCGGATTTATGTATCATGGTAGGGGTACCACGGCATCCAGTGATTTCGATTAAAATTTTATATATACATGTGTATATATATGTATATCTGCAAAAAAAGCTTATGAAAAATTAATCTGCCACCCCTAGACACAAGCGAATGGTACTCATGGGGTCGCAAGTTTGATTCTCTTATTGCTCTTTTAATGCATTTTCTGTTTCTTTTGCAAAATAAAAATGTTGGCGCTTGGACTCGAACCCATAATCCACACGTGACAAAACAATATTAATACCGTAAGCCATGGGCTACATTTGAATTTAGTAGACATTATTATAATATCATATATGTAATGAAAAATCACAGACAATTGAGACTTAAACGATACGACACCCACTATTTTTAAATCCTAGATTCGTATCTGGATGGGAAGTACTGGTGGGTGTTTTGCTAATTAAATGCTCCACATGTTCACAGGAAGGCAATGAATATTAACTAATGTGACATATCAATCATAATTTAATTTGGGATTTTTGGTGGACAGAGAAGACAAAACATATATCAAATCAAGCTTTACTTTTGATGATCCAAGGATAAATTTTCATTACATCTCATCCCTACAAAAAGCAAATAGCTGGTCACGAAAATGCACTTTTTTTTCCATTTTAAGTTTTTTTTCTCCGTGTTCGATATTCATGTAAGGTAATTCTGATCGGTTCTGATCCACATCAAATTGAGTCATGAAAATGTGTTCTATGACATGATTATTTTTGTACCTAATGCTAGAATTCAAAATTTTTATTTAAAAATAAGAAATTTTAATTTATATTGATTCTTCCATAATCTTATTGGTCGCACTTTTTATTTCTACCGCCATTTGATATAAGTGGTGGACAATTTGTATACTAGTATTATAACATTTGCCACTGCCTCTTTGTTTTTCTATGGATTTACGATTAGTTTTTTTTCGAAAAAAGTTGGATTAAATGTTATTTATTTTTAAGTGAGATAACGATTTATTTGAGGAAAAAAGCAAGACAAATCAAAGTCAAAGGAGGAGGCCAAAGGTAAAGGTGCCCCCAAAAAAATATACTACTATCTTTAATTGGTTTCTCTTTAATGACTAGTATATATTACTAGTATTCTTTATTTTTGGTTGTCTCCTTTTTCTTTCTTTAATTTGAAAATGATGTAGGAAAAGCCCAACTTTTTCTTTCTTTTCCTTTTTTCTAAAAAAGTTTGAGTTTCTTTTTTCTAAGGTAGAGGTCTGAAATTGCAATTTTTATTGTTGAATCATTTGCCCTTTTTACATTCTTACCTTTCTTCATTGCCACCTTTGATTTCTAGACTTTGGTACTTTTGTGCACCAATACCAAAATTTCTCCCGTTTCACTAGAATTGTCACACATCAGGCTAATATAAAATATTTACTCGTTGAATAAAATATAACTTAGTAACTTCAAGAGAAGAGGTGCCTCCTCACAGAAGAAGTCCCAATGATCAGGTCGGGTATGGGTTATTGTTCATCAAAACCCTCAAAATTATTATCAAGACGTGATAAGTAAAAGTGAGTCGAGAGAGTATAAGGGTGACTTACATCATAATAACAAAATTAAACAATTTTGTATAAAATCAGGATACTAGATTCGATTGGGAAAATAAAAGCATCATCTAGAATAGACAAGCCATTTGCAGATTCAACGGAAACAGAAATTTAATTATCGTTTTATTCCGTGATGGATTCAGGATTTTTATTAAGGGAACTCAAAAAAAAAAAAAGTAGTGATTTGAACTTTTAAACCACTAAGCCAACATCTATTCTTATATTCGGGAGATTTAAAATCAATATATAGACATAAAAAAATTCTTAAAAATACCTTAAATATACAATGTAATTTTTTGCCCAAGGGATTCACCAAGGGGGTTCGAAAAAAAAGAGTAGTGATTTAAACCACTAAAGCCAACCTCCATTCTTATATTCGAGAGGTTCAAAATCAATATATAAACATAAAATTTTTTAAAATATCTTAAATATATAACGTTATTTTTTACCGAGGGATGGTCTAGGCCCCTGGTTTTCTGCACATTGAAGTGTACAAAAGTTTTGACATATGCGTGAAGAGATTGAATGAGACATTTTTATGGTAAAATTCAAGCAAAAAAATACAATCTATCTCTGAAAAAGAGCTGAGATTTCCTATTATGCTTTAGAATCCAATGCTATCCTTCATCCTAAAGTCCCAAACATACTCTAAATTCTCATATAAAAAAAATACTTCTCCATCCTATTAAATATTATTGTCAAAACAACATTAAATGTTTTACCAAAAAATGTCAATCAGGCATAGTCTGTTACTATCTTTACAAAAGTAATCATAGCCATTCAATATGCATATAGTCAATGCACTACCAATAATTTAGCAAATTTATCTTAGTCAAAATTTTAATTTTAATTTTCAACCTCCCTATACTAATGTCTACACGCTAGCACAACACTTTTTCTTTTTTTTTTTTTACTTCAAACTATATATATAAGAAATCAAATTTTTAAAAATCAATATACTAAGTTTACATTTACTATGTCACAAAATTTCACTTGTTTTAACTAATGTTTCCTTAAAAAAGATCACACAATTAAAATAAAAAATCTCAAGTTGAATTTTTTACTAGGCACACAAGTATTACTTCCCTAACATATTTACTTGTTCATGTTTAACTTCACATAACTTTTATACATTTTTTGGTTGGGAACAAGTTATTTCAGAATTAATTATCTTGAAATAACTTATCACGTATATGAGAAAACTTATCCCATTACTATCGTATAAATAGTGGGATAAGTTATTCCCAATATGACAACCAAACAAAACAATAAAATTTTATTTCAAAATTATACCTCATACGAGACGATTCCTTAGTTAAATTTTATATCAGGTCAAACTAGGATAAACAAAATAACTGCAGTGTTAAAAGTAGTTGATTAACCTTTGCATTTACGCAACTAATGAACACAAACAAGAAAAGCAAAAGTTATTCTCATCATGTCAGGCAGCTAACAAGTAAAGAGTCAATTAATAGAGCATCATAAAATCCAAAGTCAAGAACGTGCTAGCAAATGCATTATTTATAGTCATTTGCTGTTTTCCCCTGTACATAAAACATTACCCATAACTCTGCTCTGTACCAACAAAAACAGAGCACCATGGCTACTGAAACAAGTTCAACACTAAAACTTCCTCTGTTTTCAGTAAATTCACAAGAAGATTTAGGGATGTTAACTCCACTTCATACTTTAGCTTCAATTCCATTCTCTTGGGAAGAAGAACCTGGAAAGCCTCGTCCATGTACTGACCTTATCCCTTTACCAAATTCCATATGCTTAGAGCCACCTCCTAGGCTTTACATGGAATTAACCAAAAGTTCTTCTCCTACAACTGTTTTTGATGGGCCTTACATTACTAGCAAGCCTAAGTTTTCATCTTTTAGGTTCTTGAGGGATCGGCGTCGACAAGGGTCATTTGATAGTACTGCTAGTTCTGAAACAGGGCAACTTAGTGCGTTTGTTGTTGGCAAGAAGAAAGCGGAAAGTAAAAGCTGGTGGCGTCGTAATAATGGTGGTAAAGGAAAATTTGGTACCGATTTAACAGATTGTGTTAGTTTGAATGATGAATGCACTATGAAAATGGCAACACTTAAAAGAAGTGGAAGCTTTTCAGGTCTCTCACAGACTAAGACTCACATTTGGGTAAGTCTTTAATTAATTTACAATCTTAGTGAATCTTGCTATTAGTATTAGTACTGTTTTTTTCTAGTCCTGTTTCATGTCAAACAGTTTTACTAAAGCTTGATTCATCCTCTGCCCTAATACCTTAGAGATAATAATTTTGAGATAAAATGCAATGGGTAGAGTATTAGTTAGTCCTGTGACAAGTTATCACATATATATGATGGAATAATTTTATCTATCGCATCTCCGTACCAAACAATTCCATGAGATTTTAGAATTGAACCTATTTTATGGTTCAAATCTATGATTTTTATAGTTATAATAAGTTTATACATAAAATTAGTTGTGCATCGAAAAGATACTGGATTTAGATAAAATAACTAGAACTTGTTAATGCTTCATCCCTCTCTTAACTACGAACTTCCTTTTAACACGCTGCTATCTTAATAGTTGCAATATAGTGATAAATTTCACGCGATTTAGCCTCTAAGCTATAGAACCTATAGGTTGGCCGTCCTATCCCACCTCTTTAAAGGATCAACAGTTTGTTCTTTGACTATCAAAATATCAATCATTTCTAACCAAAAGAAAAAAACTTGTTGTAAGATATTGTGACTTATAACAACTTATTAGTTTCCATTTTGTTGTTAAAATAAAATTTGAAGAATGGATGACTGAATTCATAAGAATTAAGTAAAAACACCTTTTGGTAATGATGGACTAATATATGAGAATGAAAACAAAAGAGATAGAGTAATGAGAAAGCTTAATAATTGGGGCAGGTGATGATGTTGAAGAAGACGGTAGTGGGGTTAGATAAGGGGCCTAGTTAACTTCACTTTTAGGCAAGAGGGTAGGTATAACACAAAACACAAATATAGCTGTTAGCAATTATCTGTTTTCTTTTCTAGGCCTCATTTAAATGAAAGTGCTCCTACTAATACTCGAACCCAAGATTTTTTATCAAGGAAAAAGCAACCCATCGATTACATCGATCCATTAGTGGTGTTAACAATCATCTTCGTTAAAAGATGTAGATGGGGTTGAACGAGTAGGTAGGTAGGTGATGCCCAAGTTATAGGGCGCCCAATATCATCGCAGTTAATGGGAAAAAGGGACTTAAGGATGTGGGCTGGCTGATTGAACTATACCTGTTTTAGTAGTGGATTGGGAAATGTGTAGACTTTTCACCGTTGAAGTTTTTCTTGCTATGCTATCGCTATCATTTATCAACATTCAACATGCCCATCCCAACATTTCTCAATCGAAAGTAAAGGATGTGTCTTAGCAATTAATAAAGTTGGTGAACAATTATGAGATATCAGACTTTAAACTCGGACAACAAATAAGTGGGTGAGTTCTTTACTTTTGGTAGGCACAATTACTAGATACCATGTAGTACTGAGACAATAGGGATTACTAACAAGTAACTCGTAGAATATATACGCACCTATCATTTCGTCATTGGTTGGGTTTCATAAGTAGAATTTCATGTCCTCTTCTATTTTCCATCAGCGTTTCTCAAGTAATGTTCTTGTTGAAATCTTACAGGCAACAATATACGAGGGTTTCAAGCAGGTAATAATACCATGGAAGAGCAAAAAATCAAAGAAAGAAGCGCTCATTGACCAAGTGTCAACAATGTAATGCAGTGAAGATTTTATATTACTTTCTCTAGTCATTTAAGTACTCCTGGTTAAATACACAGGAAATATAGAAACAAATGTACCACGTCTCCTGACTTGAATGTAGCTATCTACTATCATTAGGCCTTGAATTTCACCAGAACCTATTGTAAATATTGTGAGATCATTTTCTGGATTCCATTTCCACTTATATATCCTTGCATCATATTGAGGTAAAGATTTATGGTTTGCATTTTGGTCATGCCAATTGCATAGCTACATGAGAAGTACCCTAACCTAGATAACTTTTTCGATTTTCCACCCATCAAATATACTTTGATAAATACTAAACAGAGACGCAAACAGTGAACCTTCCTCTCCAACTCCAACCAACATTAAAATTTGAGTTTCCATCGTGACAAATAAAGAAATATGCATACGATAGTATGGGCATACTTCAGAGAGTGAAGACTTACCCGCCAACAGTCATCAAAATTCGTTGCATGTGATGATTTCGGGTTCACTTCAGTTATATACTAACTAAAAGGCAATTCAAACAAAGACAAATTAAAATCATGACAAGCCTCAGATGCATTTGATTAGGTTATAACTGAAGTCAATTCGGTATTTGAATACAAGTAGCACTGCCTCTGTCAAGTGCTTACAAATGAGGAGGGTCTCCCTCCCCTTGCACAAAACATTTAAAGTATCCACAAAAAAAGACATTATTTTCACTTCTGATCAGGATGAAACAAGAAGGATGGAATAAGCCTACAAGGAGTTGGTTGAAACTAAAACCTCACAAGTATCTTATCCTTGTTTTTTACCAGTCATACCCGCAACCACCTGCACAAAGTAGATTGAAGAAGAAAACGAAAATCAGCTAAAGATCTGCACAATCCTACAACATGAACAACTTATAAGCAGTTTGAAAGCATTTCAGTTCAGAAACTAGTTTAGAGTCTTTGGAATGCCACATGCAGCCAATTTCTGGAGCTCTATGATATCAACCTTAGAGAGATATCTGGCAATCGGTAGGAAAATTTGAGACAACGAATATATGGATGTTGGTTGATCCAAAAAACAAGAGGCTATATCTCCTAATTTGCAATTCAAATCTCAAGTTAGCACTTATAACAAAAATCATCAGTTAAGTTGGCACAACATGATGCTATAACACACTCGTACAATCTGAGTCAAAGCATTTCACCTACTGGAAAAGAAGAGTAAAAATGGACGACATTGACAATTCTATTTAGTATACACAAGAATGTGAACTAGCATATTGTAAAGGGATTACTTATCCCCAAAAGAACACCGACTTTATGCATAAACAAAGATCAAACAAACCAATAAATATATCTACACAAATGAGGAATATGACTTATAAGAAAGAAAAACACAGTTGCATAAACCAGAAAAAACATAGAACAAAGATGGACAATTACTCACATCGCTTAAAGGAGCTGCCGGAACTTGCTTGGATGATTCAAAAGAGTCCAGAATAGGCCTTACAACCGCCGGAAGGAAGAGGCCTGAAATTGCAAGCAATATAAGACAAGCTGATTCTCAATCGAAGAGAAAGGCATATAGGAATAGAAGGTCAATACGTGTCCTTTCAAAAAACAGTATACAAAATGTACTACTTCAGTAGGTAATTGAATGGTCATCATTACACGATGCACATTGACTCCAACTTCTTGAGTTGGTAATAAGAATCACCAAGTCATTAACAAAGGTAATTCTTCTCCTGAGCTACTAACACACACTTCTTTTGCAAGAGGGTTTCACAGTAAGGCTGAGCTAATTGGCTTGTGCCATACAGGAAACTAATCTACTAAGGGTTACTGAGAAGCAATAACAGACAGCACCCTTGTGTATGACTAACAGGCAGTAAAGGCCTCTCTGGAAGCACATAAGGGACAACACAGATTTAACAGTGAATCTTACTTGCATGATCAATGGCTAGACAGTTGCAGAGATAGGCTTCTCCAAAATTCCTGTTACTAAATTACTGGTTTTCAAACCCAGTGGAACAGATGAATATGTCCATTAGTAGATTATAGTTTTAAAGAAAATATCTCACTTATTGAAATCCCTCTATTAGATCAAGATAATAATCTGAAAAAGATCAACTTTTAAAATCTTTAACTAAATATAATTTGATGAATGTAGATAGACATGTGAAGAAGCTGAGGTTGATAACCACCGCTCTACCATCATTCCATTTTAGTAAAGGACATCCAGATCTATTATTCCTGTACTGTGGATTTCTCTGCTTGATTTGCAGATGAGAACATACTTAGTGCTAAACGAAAGAAAATGTACATTCTTCTTTAGATCTCACTTTGTCACCTCTGTCAAAATGTAGCAGGAAAATAAGACTAAGAGTCTAAGATGCATACTAGGTTTTATTGCATATGCCTCATATATAGCTTTTGCATTCAGGAATTAGGCTTGTCTAAGCATGCAAAGCAATAAGAGGAACCCGCTCTCTACAGTCAGATCACATATTCTGAGCCCCCATCCTTTACCCACTCCTAAGGAAAAGTCATAAAGACGTCCATACATAAAAAGAGACATTTTTTTTGGGGAAGTGATATCGATGGAATCAATAAGATGAAGATATAGGAAAGATAACAAGTACAAAAGAGAGCTTGCATGCTCTATTACAGTGAGACATATGAATATATATGTCATATGCACGTTCACATATGTAAAATGCAAGAATAAGGAGTCATCTGGTAGCAGATTCCTATTTGGGCAACAGATCAACTTGATGCTTTTGTAGAAATCATACTTGTGACAATATCCGGAGGTTATTGTTCCGAATTATCTACTTATTTTGCTGTATATTCCCTACTATCAGAATAAGAGTTAGGACAAAACCTTTTATATCTTTCAATTAGATAAAGTGGCAAATCAGCTGCCGCTACAAGTTCTAATTGACCCACTGGCCACTGCTAACAAAAAACCTACAGCTCAACTGACAAATAAGCAGATTCATTCACAAAAGAACTTGATACTTAGAGCTCGCAATGAAACAGATAACCTGAAAAGTGTCTCAGACTAATATCCTAGTATGCCTATTTAATCACAAGAAACTGTGTTCTCAACAACGGGAAGGCACGTTATCCAATTAATCACAATGTAATAAATCTCCGGAAACCTCTATATATATCCTCCAAAAGAGATCCTCTACCTATTGAAACCAATCACTAGCTTAAAAGTCCACAGTATATGTTATGAAGAGCTACTTGGAACCTCAATTATATCAAACAAAATAAAAACATTGTCCAAATGAAAAATTACAATACCCAAATTGAGGATTACCGTTAGTAATCAAGCATTAGTACATTCAGAGAAGCTGGTATCGAAATAATCATTATACTGACCAAAAATATATATATGTCTTAGCGGCTGATTTGCAGGGTTTTGTTAGAAAAATATGAACTTTGAAAACATCAGATTTCATAGATTCAACCACAATAGGGTCCATGGACGCCTGATTCCCACCGATATACAGTTCGAAAATTGTGAACTTATGTGTAAAATTCAATTGTCACTAATGAAAAAAAAACAACTTATTTTTAACCAACAAACATAAAATCGAAGATTTGATGATAGCGTAAAGATAGAGAGTAAGAATCACCGAATCCAGCGATGAGACAAGAGGCAGCCACGACTGGTTCTTGAACCACGAACATTCTCAATTTCCCCATTACCGCCATCTTTTCTTCTTCTTCTTCTTCTTCTTTCCGTAGATTTCCTATCACCCAGAAAAGTCTCGAGATGTTGGCTGCTGTGTAGCAACTACGATCGGTTATTTTGAAGCAACCCGGCCCATAACGTTGTTCCCAGGCCCATGTATTTGTACTTGGCATGTGACATCAAAATGACATTAAAAAACTTTCCTTAATAACAAAGATATTTTTGACCAAATAATTTGATAGAAAGGATAGTTTTAAGTTTGAAATATAGTTTAAGAGTAAATTTGAGCTATTTTGGATAGTTTAAGGGGTTTTTTTGACCCTTTTTCGTTTAGTCTATGTGGCAGTGGAACCCTATTGACGTGCAATTTATGTGACAACTTTCGTTAATAAGAAGACACTTTTGACTTAATAATTTGACGGAAAGGATAGTTTTGAGCCGAAATATAGTTTAAGAATAAATATGATCTATTTTGGATGATTTAAGGATATTTTTGATCTTTTTCTGTTTTATAAATAACTATAGTTTCGACGATAATTAATTAGTAGTTTGTCTAATTATAATTCAAAGAGAGAGGTAAGCGAAATAGAGAAAAGGGGTGAATAGATTGTATGTCAGATAATTGAAATTGAAATTGTCTTGGCAGACATTGGAAAAAAATTCTCTTACAACTATTTTTACTAGAGCAATTATACCCCAAGTCTGTTTTTTGGCAAAAAATATGTCAGTGGAGCAGATATGTCCCTCTCCTTCTAACGTACTCCACATTAGAGGTAAATTAGAATACACTAAATATTTCGTTTGCATAGTAGGAAATCCGGGTTGAGAAAAGAAAATCTTAGTAATAATAATATCAGAGTTTGTGTACTAGTCAAACCAATAATCTCATTCACAATATAACACAATTAGCTTTTTAAAAATGATAGTAATAATTAACAACTCCAACAAATCCATTAATCATGACAATACAAAAGAGTCTAATTTTGGTGAGGAAAAAACATAATTCTGCCTAATATTATATACATGCTTGCTAGTCTTCAAGCACATGATTCCATTTCAATTCAAGTACTAAAAGCTGAGACCAAAGGAAATGGAGAAATGATCATACAACTAACATACATAGACACAACCACCCACTCAACTCCCATGTAAACCAATCTTTACAAAACTACTATTTAAAAAAAAAAAATTGGATACAATCTACACAGCTCAGAACGTCGGTACCATCCACCCGACTGTCCACCCAAGAAGCAAACCTGCACCAACAAGACCCAAACCTAATGCAAAAACAACTGCATATCTGCTCAAGTCATACTTGGGACGACCACGTTTGGCTCTTTTCACCCTAGCAGACTTCTTCTGCGGTCTCTTAGTTTTCTTGGGCACCCTCGGTAACATTACTGGTAACATGGCAGATATTGGCTGTTTTTTGTTGCTTTTAATCTGGAAGTAGAAGTTCTCTAGTTGCAGTAGCTGGAACCATTGCTTGTAGGCAAAAAGTTGTGATGCTTGTCTAAAGACCAGCTGAACAACGTGCTCCTTCTCCGCAAAGGCTTGCTTTGCCGCATTCTCAGCTTCCCTAGCACGCGTTTGAGAATGACGAAGTGCTTTTAGTAGTTGGGCCTTGCTTTCATCATCTCCAGATGTGCTCATTTCACGCACAACCTTTTGGCTAGCGGTGTCACTGTTCTTCAAACTATGAACAAGTAAAAAGGAGTGTTCTTAAGCACCTCAAACATGCTCTATAGAGCAAAGACACACTAAAGAAATACTACTCGCAATCAAATCCAGAAACGTTAAAATGCAAAAACTGGCTATTAGAGTATATGTCATTCGCTTGGAGGAGTAGATGACATTGTTATCTCATAAAAAATCACTTGTTCCGATGACATAAAACTGCTAACATGTTGCATGCACCAGATTGCAGCTAATTGAAAACATAACAAATCAATATTACTATCATGGAACGAATGAACATCTGAAGAGCTGCAGAATCTGGAGAGAAGTGTCAAGTTACCAAAAGAGCAATGCAAGAGAATTAACAGTTCTCGTGTTCATTGCATTTGATGTATGAGACAATTACCAATGACAGTATAAGAAAATAACACACTTAAATAAATAAAAATGTATCATTGTTTTCTTGAGTTATCAAACCTGAAAGTGAAAACACATGCTACTGGGTTTCGCAATTGAGTTCATAGATTAAGACCCAGTTCCTTTAAATGACTGCACTTTGACCCAAAAGGACCAAGCAAAACCTAGTTACTTTTAAGCTGTCTTTTCGCCTGAGGGATAAAAAAACTAATGAAATCATATAGGTGACCCATTTCATACAAGTTGTGCAATTCAACATGGAAAAAGGGCAGTTTTGTCAACCAAGTGCAAAGAAAACCTGCATGGAGGTCTAAACTATTAAGATAAGCATATGATCACTAAAATCAAATCACATTCTAAGCCGAGAAGAATGCTAGAGACACAGGTATGGACCACAAAGTTCGAACACTCAGCCTTATATATATAGATGCTAGCAATTATACGTATGTGCAGTAGAGCTTTTCTCCGAATTGGTAGCATAATTGTGAGTATAAGAATGATATATAGTATACTAAGCAGTGACGGAAGCTAGTCCTACACAATACCTTGATGACTTGCAAGTGTGAAGCTGCAACTTCCCTTCAGCATCTAACTGTGACGGGCGTTCAAATGAAAGATTGCCACGTTTATGAATATTCGTATTCTGTTGGCGCATACTTCCAGCTTTCGGACCCATAGAAGAAGCATAAATCTTACTGTCAACATCCACGTCGCGGTCTTGTTTAACAAAATTGTTCTGAGGCTGAGGAAGATCACAATTCTCCATAAAATCATGTGATCTCTGTGCAACCAATAAAGCAAGTTCCTCTGTGTCTGCAGTTCGCCACCATGGTTCTGTTCTCGCAACACCAATCCAGGGATATTCTGTATCAAATGAAAGCTCATCTATCTGCTTACCGACTGTGAGATCAACCAGACCTTTCTTACTCGCTTCATTGGGATACCCTGTGTCCTCGAGGTTAGGACTATCCTTGGAAATCTCAGTAAACACATCTGTCAGTTCTTTGCTTCCAACTCCCAAGTCACTGTTTACATAGCTTGCGGATCTTGTAACCTGAGAATCTAGCGATCCACCTACAGTAAATTTATCCACACAAATACTATCTGCTTCATTCTGATCATACAACTTGTTATATTTAGGGATTGAATCTAAAACTGGTCCAATATTTTCCATCTCTGCTTCAATAGAATCTACCAGTTCACTCACTAAGCCTTTTTGATACCCATAATTAGGTTGAAGATGCAGCCACCATCTTGAATTAGGGGATAAATCACAATATGAAGAGTTCCTGTCAAAAGGCAGGAAGCATGTGCCAGAAGGATTTTGTGCATCAGCACCATTTGCAGGTCCAGTATCAACCTGTTTCGATGAGGGTGATGCTGATGAGCAGCATGCCAACTTTGGAGCTCTTTTAGCATCTTCCTGGACCAAACATCGATTAACTGCTCTTTGCCAAGCGGTTCTTGCTTCTGCCACAGCCATTACTAGCTCATTCTTCTGCACATTTTGCTGCCACAGAAAAATCTATCAGACACTGAGTTCATCAAGATTCATGCATCACTCTTGATGACATACATATAATATGAACAATATTTGACAAATAGATGAAACCTGATTTGCAGAAAAAGGATATTATTACCAAAGACAATCATTAGAAAGTTAACCAATATTTTGTACAACAAAAAGAATATCCAGGAACAAGACTCAACATAGAAACAAGTTCTTTAAAGAGGAGGGGATGAAAATGCATGACGACAAGCAATGGCGGGGTTCGGATATTCAGTTAGCGGATTCAAAATATAAAGAAGTACCAAAGACGAAGGGGGTGTCAATGACTCCCCTTGGCCAAAGGTGGCTCCGCCACCGAAGACAAGAACCTTTCTATCACATCTGACAATCTCCTCTTGCAATAATCCAATCCCAATTTATCTTTTACCCCAACAAATAGATCTTTTGGTAAAAAGGAACAGAAAGCCCACTTACCCTAACAAAATAGGCAAAGAAGAAAGAGTAACATGTGAAGCTCTCATTTCAGATTTAAAATAGTACTCTGTATCTCAAGTTTTTCAGATGATAATATGTACAGAAAAAGAATAAATTCAATCAACAAAATCATGTGAATGAAGAATCTAATGCCTGCTACATCCCTATCTTTTCTATAGATAATATTCTGGAACAGAGAAATAACAAAGAAAATAGTTGCTAAAAGATACAATGGTAAATTTGTGCATGCATTAATTAGGTAACTTCACCGCTACAACAGTCTAAATCTGCCACCAAATATTATAAAATCCAATGGTTTTTGAAGAGAGTCAAGCCCCCCATCACACAACAAAAAATCCTCAAAACAGAACCAAAAGTACCCAACATCAAGGATTAAAGTACCATTCAAGATGTTTGAAAACAGATTCCAAATTTACCCCAAACTCCAGTTCTGAATATTCTGGAAGAATCTTTTTTTTTCTGCCCTTCAAAAAAAAAATCCAACAACTTCCTACTTACTAAAAGTCCTACTCCAGGGAATCTCCCCTGGAATTTACCAGTCTTAGCATAACAAATACACCAAAAAGAGAACTTCACACCATCACATGCACAGTCAACACCACCAAATTAGCAAAGATTAAATCCAAAATTTGCCCCCATTAAAATAACTCATACTAGTAGATATCAGAGAAAACTACAGATTTCTCTCTATCACAATTCACAAAGAACTAAACTAAGCTTGAGTAATCAAGAAACACAAAGATCAAATTTTTATAACCAATCATCATCATCATCAGCAGCAGCAGCATATACTAATAAAGCTAAGATTTTTACTCCACCACAAACCTCCACTCCTTACAAACATGGAAGATAGCAAAAAAAGAAGTAAAAAAGTCAAGAAAATAATTTAATAATACCAAGAAAATCACCAAGAACTTGAAAACTCAAACATGTTCATTAAAATAAACAATTATCAATGAACATCAAGAGAAAAGTCAAGAGAGAAAAAATAAACCTCAAAAACAGTGGACACAAGGGAAAATTAAATGGATATACAAGAGGGGTTTATAATCTAGACGAAATGTTTTTCCTTTTTTGTTCAAAGGACACAATTTTCACTCATCCTCTCTCAGAAACCACCGCCCCTCAGCACCAGCAGTTTCAGCATCCCTTTTTTTTTTCTTTTTGCAGTTAACTTGTAGCGTCCCACCATTTGTCTGTCGGTTTTTGTTTACAGTTTGCATATTAAACGGTGTCGTTCTAAGAGCTTTTTGTCATAAACGACGTCATTAGAATTTTTTTGTATAAGTCACACTACACTATTTCTAGCTTATGTACATAAAATTTTTGTTTTGTGTAGCTTTAAGAAAAAGACTTATGGTTAAGCATAACTACAAGTCATGTTTTGCTCACATTTTGTTTCCACTTGTTTGAAAAAAATTACATTTTAAGCTAATAGAAAACCAATATTTGTGTATAAAGGCAAGTAAAGTATGATATTTATCATTACATAACATGGTGTTTTTGGATCTACCTCTAGTGAAATTATGCTTTACTTAAAAATGTATATCGATATTATCTTGACACGATCATATCAATTAGATATGTTTGATAATAAAACTTTTAAATATGTAATAAAATGAGAAGTATTTTCAGATATAAATACTCTCTTCGTTTAAAAAAGAATGTCTCTATTTCCTTTTTAATCTGTTTCAAAATAAATGACCACTTTCCTTTTTCGGCAACACTTTAACTTTAACTTTCCATTTGGCACATTAAAGGGCATTAAGATACATTTGACATAATTCTAATTCAGAATCACAAAATAAAAGATTTTTTTTTTTTAAACTCCATTCCAAATCAAACTAGATCATTCTTTTGAAAACGAAAGAAATATATATTTTAAAATAAATTACTAATAAAGAAATAGTTAGTGTTATATTAGGACTTAGGAGTGGAAGGAAAGTATATATTATAATTTTATAATTAGGAAAAAAAAGCAATAGTATTAATTATAGAAAGTATGTTGCTGACTGTATGAATAGATAAGTAGAAGATTATGATAGGGAATGGTGGGTCCAAGCAGTGATAACTAAAGGGACCAGGTTGTCTAATAATTGGGATCTACTAACTTTCTTTTTCTTCCTTTTTAGTACAATCACTATATATATATTTGGCTTTAATTTGCAGGGCATTGGTGGAATTATTTTTTTGCTTGAAGATATTTTTAGGATTATGATAATTTACCTATACATATATAATATAATTATTGAAAATGACTCTACAAAGAGATCTCACGTTACAAGCAATCTGTTATTTTCCAATGTGGGGTTTTCTTTTCAAAGAGAGAAATTGTAGATGAATGATCTCTTCATGATCAAAGGAGCAATTTTTTCTTTCCTTACTGCTTCCCTCTTTTAACCATAGATCGGTATATGATATGGTATGATTAATTTAAATTTATATTATCTAAAATTTATTAACAAAGAAAAAATANCCAATGTGGGGTTTTCTTTTCAAAGAGAGAAATTGTAGATGAATGATCTCTTCATGATCAAAGGAGCAATTTTTTCTTTCCTTACTGCTTCCCTCTTTTAACCATAGATCGGCATATGATATGGTATGATTAATTTAAATTTATATTATCTAAAATTTATTAACAAAGAAAAAATAAATTTAAATTTTTCATTGTCAGAATTAAATTTAAAATCTCTAATTAAAAATTTTAATCATAATTTAAATCAGATTGATCTAAAATAGAAATTTTATTAAACGTATACTTTTGAATATCAATAAGTTATACACTTGTACTTTCCCCCCATAAATATGAAAATTTCTTGATTTATAAAAATTGTAAAAGACTTTCTCAATTCTCATAATATTGCCTTTAAACAAATTCATAGTTCTTAAACAATGTCTTAGAAAAGAATCTCTTAAATTGTGGTATTAACAAAATATATCGTTTAAATTTTTATTTATAATAAATACACAAATTAAATGTTATATACCGCAAACTTAATACACATAATTTTATTAAGTTCTACCGATCTAATAAATCAATAGTAATTGTAACTAGTACATAATATAATCCTCTCACATAGTATTTATATTCTTTTTATGTTGAGGATAATTTTTAATGAACTTAAAATTTCAAATTACTGTTAGAATTTTATTTCATATACATAAACAAATACTTTTAAATCAGAACCTCAAGTTTGACTTTTAAATTTTATAATCAAATACCTACTAGGAATAATTCATTTCATCACACTCCCTAATGTCCAGACGAAAGGTCTAATTAAGTAGATCTAATTTACTTTTCTCCACACAAAAAAACTCCTAATTTCTTGCATCACTTTCAGGATTAGGCTTCAATTAACTCCTTGATTACATTATTAATTTGAAGAGACCAAACTTCAACTACTCCATCTCCCGGCTTTTTCTAAGAATAATTAATAATTAACAAATTTAAACGTAATCAAGAATCTTTTAGTTCTTCGTTCAAACTAAGTCTCAAGTATGAATTATTTAAGATAAAATAATACGAATCATCTACTTCCATTTTTTACACTATATATGACTATCTTGACAAATTTAACATAATTTCTATCCAATGTTTTAATCTATCGCATATACTTTTGAAAAAAATTGAGATTCTCAATAATATATGCTTCGTCACGGAAAATAAAAAAGACAGATTCTTCCTAATTAATTTAGGTTATTCATTTTGTTCCTTATCCGTAATTTTTATCCTTCAACATTAAGTAACGAATAAGATCATCTCTAACTTCACCAAATTTTACATTAAATCTTATTTTAGTATAAAATTGATATTTCAAGTTGTTAAAATTATTTCTAACATTAAAATAAAAAATAACTTTTCACTTTGCATAAATTTATAATTTTGTATTATATAATATAACATAAGCCATATCTTATAAGAAATAACAATTTATACAACATAATTCCTAAGGAACTTATGTTGGCATATTTTTAGTTTTTCAAACCCACCAATTATATTTTAAGAGTCTTGATTTAATTTAATCCATAGAAAATTTATACTACGACGCAAAAATCTTCTAAATTTATGTGGAACGAATTAGATACTCCAAATATATATCAAAAAACTTAATTTGTAACTCATGAAAAAATAAAAGAAAATTTTTCTAAATTTATGTCAAATAAAGTTAAATCATAAATAAAAGTACTCTCACGATATTTTATTAAATGAGCTGCAAGAGCATATAAATTTGGTGCAAAAACTTGAATTAGTATCAATTGAGACAATTAGAGAATATAAATAAACGCATGGAAACTTGTACTATACTGGTTGTACTTGAAGAACAAAAACAATGTGTGTATATATATATGGCCATAGGAATCAGCAAAGAGAAAGTTACATGGAAGAAAGTTTGTGCTTTACTCACCTAAATTGTTCTCTATCTACGTGTCCTTTCCAAGTTAGGTAGTGCCTCACTTCCTTCTAACTTGGGATTAATTATCCATTATCTTATTGGTGATTGATTAAGCCTCATCATTACACAGTTAAGACTTTAATTTCCAGTTGACAAGTTCCACTTTCCTATAAGTCTATATCTATTAATATATGCTGACTTGAATAAGATATTTTACAAGGATTAAGCCATATACTGCTAGTGAATTGCTGATTTGATTTATGGATCATCCATTTTGTCATTTCTTTTAGCACAAAAGTTATTCCGGGCAATTCTTTTAGTCAGCAAAAAAGAAGGAATTAATTATTTTTTTGGTTAGTCATCAAACTCACATATTAGCAATTTGACAATGTTTAAGCATGGCGACAGTGTCAAAAATAAGACATGTGCCTTAGGCCCCTAAATTTAAGGGGCCTCATTTTTAAAATTAATAGGTTATAAATTATTATTTTTTAACAAATATTGAATACTATTGGTAAAAAAAGTAAACTTTTCATGAAAATGAAAAAATTATTAAAAAAAATTTGACATATTTTGAGTACTACATCTCATGAAAAATAATTTAAAATAAGAAAGATTATATTATGAATTGAAAACTAAAATAAATCAATTATATAAAAGTTATTAACATTTTAAGTTTAAGACCCCGTTTGATTTTTGCCTTAGGCCACTAATATGCTTGAGCCACTCCTCGACTGAGCCATACTCTTCCTTGCTATGTTATCTTGTTTAACTCGCCTTGGTAATAAATAGTTTTTGTTTGTTCCTGCTATAGGCCCCTGGGAAGTAGTCTTTTAATATATCAGTGCAAGTAATTGCTCAAACCATTCAGCTAATCTTGGAAGCAACCACAATAAGCTGGTAATGCACCAATAGCAAATTTTTAATACAAGTCAAGTACCAACCTTTTTTTTCCCTTTTTTTTCTTTTGCATAGTGCAACCACCCACCCGAAAGAAACCCCCCCTCTCTATCCAGGAGTCAAGCAATGGCCCTTTTCCACTTTGTTCCCTTTGTGACCCAAAGCACCACCTTATGGTTAGATGTAGAGATGGTCTTTATCACTAGGCTATCCTTCCATTGTCATGTCAAGGTACCAACTCTATTAGAGCTTAGAGAAGTGGATCCCAAAGAAAATTACAAACGAGAAACCACTGCAGACAACACAACACCTTCATGCAACAAAAAGTTCTATGCTGCCACTTATCCATGACTTGTTCACAGCCCTAAATGATCATTGAGCATCACAAGTTTTACAGTACCATCTCCACCACAAGTAAGAAAACCATGAGAAACAATTTGAATATCTGTAACACCCGCCTGAAAACAGAGGAAAAAAAGGTTCTCTTTAGTTTATCGTGAAGGCTCAAGAAATCATAATTTTTCTTCCATCTATTTACACATTCTGATCAAAGAGGTTACCTGAACCACACCACCAAAGCCACGGGAGCTTGGCTGCAAGAAGGTGTGTCTTTCATGCAATTTTGGCCAATGAAATACTAGTTTTGCACTCTTAGCATCCCAAAGTTTTACGTCTCCATCTTTACTTCCCGTCAAGAAAAAGCTGGTATGTGGTATGGTAGATATTTTGGTAACACTCCCTTCACAATACAATGCAGAATTAGAGAAAGATCTCGTTATATACTGCCAATCAACTTTCTACAGCATTTTCAGCCACAATCATGTAAAAATGTTTCAGTACCTGCATGAGCCTTCGGTATGTACCAGAGCATCCCATGACGATTCTGATCACCGGTTTTCTTCTGTGTGTCAACCATGGAATTCACACCATGGTCACCAATTTCTGTATGCTTCTGTCTTTTTGTCTTTCCAGTAGCTATATAGCGGAAGTCATGAAGTCCAACATCACCACCTTTCCCACCCGTTACAATGAGTGGAGAGATAGAACCACTTCCTAAATCATTATCAAACACTGCAAGAGAGCGTGCACCTCCTGGAAACGTGCAGAGGAACAATAATCTTAGCTAGTTAAAAGCTTATTACAGCTAACAGAGTAAATGGACCCATTTATCCAGGGTTTGCTTATGTTCTGAAGACAAACTCAATACAAGTAGATTTTAAGTGGCTTATACATATGTTCATGCCAAGAAGATGAAAATCACTGCAAGTCAGCTTATTAGCTCTTTATAGATGAAAATACCCATCTCCCTCCTCCAAACTCCACCAATAAACCTTATACAAGTAACTCACATGTTTTCTTCTCATAAAATCACCAATAATCTCATCTCTGCATTTTGCCTTTTTGCTGGAAATAATATTAGAAATTGTCCCACTTATCGACAGAAAGGAAAAATGTCAAGGGAACCAACCTTCGTGACACATTATTGAGGCCCGAGACGTTGCTGGTGGAGCAAGGGTGTCCCATATGACAACATTAACACCACTGGAGCTATACCCTGCGGCAGCTATGATTGAACCACTTGAAGTAACATATGTGACATCCCTGCAGCCATTACATTAGGTTATAGCAAGCTTTAAGAAACCACAAGATGGAGATTATAGCACTTACTTAGCCACCACATAGCAAGGATGAAAGTAGGAGAACAGAAACAAGGAAGAAGATGTGTGTGACTGTTTTATCTTTCAAATCAGAAACAAAGTTGCTAGATGGAACTGATTATCACCACTGTCCATGTGGGGGTTACTAATGACACAATGAAAGAGCAAGTTCAACAAATACTATGCCCAAGTCCCAAACAAGCTGGGGTATCCTAGATGAATCCTCACTGACCACGTCTCTTCGCTTAAGTTTCAAGTGCTCAACTCATGTCATCATCATTACCAAATAAATATAGAAGTAAAAAATAAGTTTTCTATATTTTACTAGCATTTAAATGTATGAAAAAGTCAATATTCCTAGAAAAGCAATATGTTCAAAATCAATGTACTGACAAGACTAAAACCTACTCCCAACTAGTTGATCACCTATAAGGACTTTTTTTCTCCCATTGCATCATCTCTTTAGCTAAATCTGTTGATTCCAAGAAATTATAGATCTTCAGAACAACTTCCTTTCCTGTGATTTAGGTCTATCTCTTCCCGTAATAAGACCTTCATTCATTGTAGTTTCACACATATGAACCAAATGAGTGCTTTTGTAAGTTGACACGAGCCAAGTAAGGGAAAAAGGGAAATAATGTCAAACACTTGTAGCCCCTCACCCCCCTCCAAAGACAGCAAAGCATATTCACAGGGTTCCATGGTGGTAATTAGGTAGAGGATAGGCACCCAAAGAAATAAGAGACCTTTTCCTCAAATAATGTAACATTTCAGCTTGGAGACAATTTTGAGGAGATACTAATATTCAATTTCACTGTATTATAATACCTAACCAAAATAAAAAATAAATAAAAATAATAATACTTAACCAGGAAATTCACACAATTTTGGGTGCTTATGTTAGATAGCAATTAAAGAAGTAAAAGAAAGCATATCCATTGATCTAACATTTCAACTTGGGTATAACTTTGAAGAGGTCCTAATACTCAGTTCCCACCTAATATAAAGTTACACAATTTGGGTACTTACGATGTATAATTATTAAAGCAAAGTGATGATTCTGTTGGCCGAACATTACTCCTCCCTCCTACTTCAAGCTGCCATGTACACACAGTACCATCTGATGCAGCAGAGACAAATCTGTGACCACAATGATCAAACTTCACGGCAGATACTGAGGCAAGAGCATATGGGGGAGGGACATTTGCAGCGGGAAGCACTCCATATGTAGCAGTAGCCCTATCTTTGCCAAACTACAGACACCATAAATTATTCTCAGTACCATGTCTTAAGAAACGAACAATGACAAGTATGTAATGAGTAAACAAGTTCTCAATTTCAGGCCAATAAATATAAAAAGGACATAGACTACGAACAATAAAAGAAACAACGGAAACACAAATTGGCGACACATAACGTGCCACTGCGTGAAGATCTGGTACGGAGTGTGTTTCTTAGCTAATACTAACTAATTCACAGGTATTTTATCACATCCCTTTAGGAGCCAAATTTGTTCAAAGTGCAAATTAGCCCTTGCTGTTGCAACTGCAAAAAAGATCTAACTAATCTATTGATTGTAACTTTTTACCTCCCATAAATATATGTGTGTATTGCTTGATCCAACCAAGAAAAAAGGCCTTGAAGGGTGAGCTGAGAATGCCCTTGTACGAACATTTTCTGTTGTTGCAGGAGGGTCAAGAAAATCATCAAAATCCTCTTGAACCCCCCAGCCAAGACTGGATCCACCCGTATTGGAATAACCTGGAAGCCCAAATGTAGGTCTTGCCAAAAAACCTGTCCCAACAGTTGCTCCACCTAAGCCGAGGTGTGTACCCTTCTTACTCCCCAGACCCACTCCAGGAGAGACGCAAGTGGGAATTGGTGTAGACTCGGATCCTGCCCAACCATTATGTGGCCAGTCAGCCTCGGCCCAGACATTGTCAGCTTTATTTCCACAAGGAAGTCCATCTTCCCGTTTGAAGAATAATAAACCCTGAATCGAATAAAAGTTAATTGAGTTCAAATCAGGCAAAGATGACATTGATTTAACAAATATAGACGACTAATGGGAAATATAAGATGTGAAACAAATAAAATACAAACAAATTTACTTTATGGTATGCGCCGAGTGTACACAGACCTTAACCCCCTATGTTTTCGGACTTTCCAAAAATGTTATTGTACCTATGTCGGATCCTTCAAAATAGTGTAATTTTGGAGGACACGACACGCAGGCATCAGCAATTTTGAAGAGTTCAAGCAACATAGCTTACCCCTACCCCGTGGAGGTAGAGAGACTGTTTCTGGAAGACCCTCGCCTCAAGTATCGCATTTCAGAGAAGTATAAAAAGGACGTAAGGAAGTAAAGAAGAAACAAAAGGTAGTCACAGAAAACGAGGGGAAAGCTCTCTTATTTCTCTCTCCAAATGACCCACATCAAGGCGAAAGGAGTAAGATTCCAAGAGTTATGCCTTCTTTTCCTAGGTCCACTCTTCCAACAGAACATTAACTCCAAAAAATCTTTGCATTACCCAAGAAACGCCAAATCATCTAAAGATATCCCACAACATAACCTTTATGCCAACTTACAATAGAACAAAATATGATCAAGTCCTCACCTCCCTCCTTACAAAGAAAACATCAACTTATGCATACAACCTTTTGTTTCATGAGATTTTGCCGTCGTCAGTATCACCCTCCTAGCAGCTAAGCAAGTGTAGAAACACATCTTCCTCGGCACTTTAGGAATCCAAACTGAATTGTGTGGAAAGCTTTCCTCCACCCTAACGCCTAACCAATCGCTTTTCATAGAAGGGCAACAGAGAAAATTATGTTATTCTCCTTTACTTGGTATTTGAAGTCAGTGTTTTTTAAGAATGACACTGAGAGCTGAATTTTAGGTTGTGTTTGGTAGGAAGGAAATATTTTTCCTTGAAAATAAGAAAATGAGTGGTTTTCTTATTTTCAAGTGTTTGGTAAGCACAAAATACTATTCCAAAAGCATTTATATAAAATTAAGGTGGGGCATGGGAATGGGAATACCGGGGCGGGGGGGGGGG
>NC_028637.1:97485171-97522183 GCF_001406875.1 Solanum pennellii
GGGGGGGGGGGGGGGCATGGGTGTGTGTTGGGGGATGGGAATGAGTGAAATATCACTTATGGCACTTGTTTTCCTACTTCAACTAGGGAAATCATTTCCTCATTTTTAAGAAACTAGTAACCTAGAGACCATGTTTTCCAAAAATTTTTACCAACCAACCATGGAAAAATTGGTGCATACCAAACACACACTTAATGATCTTAAATTGACGTTAACTCTGGTAGTAAGTCACACATTGATTTTTCACAACCAAAATGAGGTATCAAATGCACCCTAAATACTAGTAAAATATCAAATTCAGATGCATATGGAAACAGACAGCTAAAGAAGACCCACAAGCACTATCTAACCTTCCGATTGCTAGCAAGAGCAGCTTCATGTTGATCAATGGAGTTGATGCACAAAGCCTGCTCAAATATAGTGGTGTTGCAATTGTTAGCTTCATGAAAGAAAATCTGCCATTGAATTTACCTGTAATCTCTAAGAATTAGAAATTTGCAAAACAATACACAGGTTTAGGAGAAGAATCACCTCCAAAAGTTCTCCATTTCTTTTATATATCTCTATCGGACTACGGAATGGCAAAACCTTCTTTGTATGGTGAGTATCCTTTCCGCCAAAACTTTGAAAAGGATGATTATTTGGCGACAAACAAGCAAGAGGAGATCCAGCTGCGCTACTGGGACTACCAAGCCTTTCTTCTCTGTCATAAGTTTCATCAACTTCACACTCTCTGACAATGCTGGGGTACATTTCACTCCATCCTTTAAAGGACTTATGCAAGGTATGCTGTAAACATTTCTGGTCTTGAAGCACAAAATCCTGATTAACTTTCTTAAGCTCAGAACAAAGATCCCATAACGCTTCAAATGCTGATAATTGATCTTCACCAGTCACCTTATCCAGATCATTGTTGCTATGACTAAGTTTAGTATCTAGCGCTTTATGTTTGGACTGATTATCTTCAGAACAGAAAAGTGCAGTTGCACCTGTATCTATGCTCTCCAGCAGGACAGATGCAAACTGATTCACACAATAAGAAGAGATGTGAGCGCATGTGACCATTAGTATCTTAGCCAGAAATCCTGGAACCATCCCATTATGGGTTGAGACATTGTTGCCATCTAGGAGAATTGATGAAGTAGATATACTGGGATGTCTGCCTGAAGGTAGAAACAAACCGCTTTCTTCAAGTTCCGGACATAACTGATTTAACTTGGGTTTTAAAAGACTAAACACACGTCCCCAAAAGGAAGCAACCATGACATGCCATCTCTCCTCTGGAACTGACAATATGACATCCCCAAATTGCGCTTGTGGCATTAGATTCTTGTTCTGAACAGAAGATCCAGCAGCATGATTAGGTAAATCAGAAGCCATCATTCTGAGAGACTCACGAAGAAGTTTCTGTATGTCCTTTATATCTGTCTGTTCAGAAATTTTTGTCATCAAGAGAGGTTTCACAATCAGGATAAGATCACCAAAATTTCTTTGTACCCAAGCAGATGCAAACAGTAAAAGATACTCTGACAAATCAAGGACAGTAAAATGTGTTCCTACAAAATTTTCTGTACAAGAAACAGACGAGAACTGCATCATGGCTCTAATACACCAGAATGACCAACATAATCTCCTCTTGTACAGCTCCGGAATGGCACAATAGATGTTTTCATCAGCTCTATCACTTCTAAAGGTGAATGACTTCATGTAGAAACAGTCCATGCTACACATAATGATGTATCTTGCAAAAATATAAAATAGTTCTCCAGATACTCTGAGAAATAGCTCTGGAAGGCAAGGATACAATGAGCAACCATCAAGTCCACTGTCTTGCTCACTTGACAAATATTTATTTATGTAGTCACACAACAGGTGGCATCCTATATACGCCAAACCACGGTTGCAAAACGACAAGAAGATCTGTACAAGGGCAAAAAGGAAAAAATCTGACAATCAGTCCTTGCAAAACAAAAACTGCAAACATAATATTTGTTCCATGGATAAGTAGATACCGAGTAAATAAGATGTAGAGGAACTAAGGAGAACTTCAGTTGAAAGGACGCAATTGTAGTCATCAGTTCATCTTGAAAAGCTTCAATTAGAAGCTTGTATTCTTGATTCTCAGATACAGTACACATTTGTTCCTGAAGACATGTCATATCATTGTCTACCCAACTTGGATGTCTTTTTAACATCTTAGACATGTATTGCATAGACAAGTCTGATCTCATATGTGAATCTATCTGTAAAGCCACATCCAGTGATAGCCAGTTTGATGAAGTTTCATTTAGCAGTGCACTCAGCATTTCATGCAGGCATCCAGAGTCAACATTATCAGGCAAACTTCGTCGATATGAATCACCAGTGACGCTCACAGAAGATGAAAGGCATTCCAAAGCTTCAAGCTTACAAAGGAAAGGAATAAATACCATCAGTCCTCCTACAAAAATGTCTAATTAAAATGAACATATAAGAGTACATCCATCCACATGGACAGGCTGGTTGAGAGGGTCACCTGACATGCAATAACTTTATGGTATACTGCCTCTTATAAGGAATATTGGAGGAGAAGCCCTAGATAAACTGGACTTGGAGGAGAAAAGGTAGCATAAAAGTGAACATGTTTGGATTTTGATGCCAAACAGTCACATCAGTTGAAAGATGGCAGCAGTTACAATTCAAACACTAATCAGCAAATAGTGTTGCCATTGGCGGTAGGCCATCCTACTATCACCCTGACGTTGTATTTCGGAACTTAATCTGCTTTCACTAGGATTTAGCAAATTACCAAATTTTTGTTTTACAAATATTAAAGTCATGTTTTTTTAAAAATCTGTGATAGATAAATTAGATCAGCCCTGATTTCAAGACCAAGATTTTTCCAAGTAGTATTTTGACATGCAAAAGATGATCTAGATTTGGGCTGCGAATAGAGAATCATTTTATACATATCCAATGTGTTTTGTTTCAAGTCCTAAAATTTCTAATATGTTACAAATTCATATATTATATACATAAATACTATAAGCTATGTATTGACTTGAAAAAGAGAACTACTCTAGGTCAACAAATTCGCCAAAACTCAAGTTACATTGAAAAGGGACCTTAACCAATTTTGTTATTTAAGAGAAATATTGTGATGGATCTATTATAAGAGAATGCTTTACAACAAAATCACTTCCAAGTAGTTCAAGGGAACTCGAAGATGGTGAAATGTCACAGCTTTTTTTGATCAAGTAAACACATTTTCACTCATAAACATGGGGAAAAAATCTGGCCGAATTACAAAGGGTATACCAAAGGGTAGAGAATCTATACAAAGAAATGATTATCTGCAAACTCCACCCAATCTTCTATACATCTGGGAATCTATGGGTGCACCAAAAGACAATAAGTGATCAGAGGCTACTCCTCGACTGAGAAAATCTTGAGTTTACCCCCTCAAATTCTCTCCTATTTCTCTCCGTCCACACCACCCACATTAACGCGAGTCGAATCACGTTCCAATGTGACGATGGAAGTATGAGGTTAGGGCATTGGTCGGTGTTTGGAGATACTTATGTGTAGCAAAGAGCGAAAGCATGCTTACATATTGGTAAAACACGTTATATAGAGTAGTAGTGAAAAGAGTAAGGCAGAAAATGAATTACAACCTCCAATTATGTAAGTCAGTTTCTTGAAAATGTTTTTAAAAATCAAATAGCAGAATGATTTATCAAGAAGATGTTTCACCTAATCACAACCTGAACAAGAATTTTGGATTGAACCAAAGTTAGATCAGTTCTGCATTCCAGATCTCAAAGAGGGATATAAAAATCTACGATCTCAGAATCCTTGAAGAGAATCTAAAAAAAAAGGAAGCTTGTGAATCCCCAAACTTTAGGAAACACAAAAAAAAATAGATGAACTTACAGGCAGTCCGCATCTGCTTAAGGCAGTGGCCCTCATCAAGATTGCCCATCTACTCAAGGAAGCAGCATTTTGCTCCCCAATAGCATTCTTCATGGTAGTCTTGGCTGCTAACATTAGGCAAAAGTCTCCAATATTTGGATCTAAGAAGGCAGGTTGACACGATGAGAATATACATTTACCATTCAAAGACCCTGTTGGGTAAGCAAGCATTCTAAGATAAGCCTGTGAATACTCCCCCAACATCCACTGCAAATGACAGAACTTAAAATAAATATATAAACAAGGGAACAAGATCTACAAGCACAATCCCTTAGAATTCAAAGCATCACTTTATCAAAGACTACACTAGATTTCTTGCTGAATACCTCTAGAACACTTGCAAGCCAGTAGTCAACTTTTGCAAGAGCAGAGGGGAGGAGGATTTTCGAAATAAGACATCGCTCTAATGTTCCACCATAACCGTCAACAAGACGACAAATAACAAGGGCAAGCTGCTCATCCCCAAGATTCTTTGCACAAACAGTAACAGCAGACGTTGTATCGCCTCCAAGCAAAAAGAAAGCAATCGCGAGCTCCAACTGATGTTTCCCCAGTAAGACATAGGCATTCTTTAGAGCAGCAGCCTTATTTTTATCTTCCTAACAAGGGAATCAGTAAATTTCTAAGCAACTAAACGTTGAGTATTGGCTCCACAAGAAGAAAACAAAGTTTCATTACAAACAAAATTAAATTTAGAGTATCTCATAGGACTTAACATTTCAAAACGGATTTAGGTAAACGCGACTGAAGATGAACTAACAAAAAATATGTATTGCTCTTCAGCTGTTAAGAGTTAAAGAGTACTCAAGGAACCACCAATTTGAATTTTGTAAAAGACGAGCTATAAGACGTATACATGAGAAGACAAAAGATACGTACATATAAGAGAAGGCACAAGAATGATAAAGTTGAGATAAAGTCACTTCATTTAGAACCTCTCCCCCTTGGCACCCCAAAAAGAAAAGGTTATTACATTTGCTTTACCATTTTAATACAAATACTTTTAAATGTAAGCCACAAAAAGACATTACAGAAGATCAAATGATAACAACTATAAATTCATCAAAACTTTGTAATAATACTTACCCAATTTTAGCACTTGTGAAAAAGAAAATTTAAGAAAAGATTCAACATAAATGTTTAAAATCATGCATAAAAGAATTGGAGAAACTCGGGAATAATTCTTTGAAAATATTTGTACCAGGCATACAAATAAAGTAGCATATGTTTAATAATACCTGAAAATTGCGTGACAGAAATGCCACCAATGGCTTATCTTTCTCATCTTTGCTAATCTTAAAAAGGCCCGCCAATACTTGAAGTCTATTTAAAGCAATATAAAGAAGTGCACATGCCTTGGGATCTTTATTCTTTAAATACTGTTGTCTTGCCAGCTTTTCCATCTGCAGAAAACCCACCCATGTCAAAGTTGCTATCCAAACTATAGAGGGGAAAATGATAGCTACAATATAAGACATTAGGAGCCTGTTTGACTCAGCTTAAAAGCTGGTCAAACTTACTTAAAAGCTGGTTTTTGACTTATTTAGCTATTTGGCAATACTCAAAATAACTTATTTTAAGTTAAAAAAAACTTATTTTAAGCCAAAAGTTAAAAGCTGGGGTAGGGGTGCTTTTTTTTTTTAGCTTATAAGCTGTTTTAAGTTGACCACATTTTTACCTTTTTACCCTTAATATTTTTATACAATCTCCAAATTACCCACATAACTCTAACATCTCTTTCTTCCATTTTTCCCTTTTCACGTTTGGCATAGCTGCTGAACTTCTTCCTGTTCTTCCAATTTGAAGTAAAGATAAACCTTGAAGTAAGTTTTTTCGATTACTTTTTTATTAGCTTTCTTCCTTTTCTCTTGATTGATGCCGATAATATGTTGAAAAATAAAAATTTATATTCCTCTTATAAATAATTTGTGATAATAAAAGAAATATGTGAATTATAGACAATTATTATTACATATGGATGAAACTAAAATAAATTTTAAATCGTTCTTTTATCTATTCAAATTATATATCTTTAAAATCTATAATAAGTTTATATTCCTCTTACAAATAATTTGTGATGAGAAAGAAATATGTGAATGATAGCAAAATATAATTATTTATGGCTGTAAAATATAAATTAATTAACTTTTATTATGTTAACAGCTTTTAAGGGTATTTCAGACATTTTGATTTAAAAAGCTATTTATCAGCACTTATTTGCCAAACACATCAACAACTTTTTTTTTAACTTCAGCACTTTTATCCAAACGCATAACTGCTTATTTTTAAAATAAGTTTCAGCACTTTCATAAGTACTTTTTTAAAGCTGCTTTTATTAAGCCCATCCAAACGGGCCCTAGGTCTTCCCAATTCTTTCATCCCTTTCAGAGGAAAGAGCATAGGAGTAGCTGTAGTTTAATATGGAGCTTTTGAGATAGTATTCTACTATAGGTCCTAACAGTACGTTAACTTAAACTGCCGCAGTGAATTATGGATAAGGAACAAAATTGTGAAACTAAATAAAGATAGCCCTTTTTTGTTTTTTGATTACAGAAAAGTCCTTCAGTTCTTGCTATGAAACTTTGTGGATAATTGGCCTGCCACATTATCCTTTTCCACTTATATATTAAAGTTGGTTCACCACAGGCAGGAGTGCACCCACCACACATCCAGCAATGTACTACCGTTCTACACTAATGTACCAGCAGAGTTTGGACCTGTGACATGTGGATAACTCACACATCATGCGTTGTGCTTTTACACTAGATCAAATCCCTGGCACAAAATTGATCAAAATATTTAAGGATAAGAGTTCCTTGGTACATGATAAATAATAAAAGTTAAGAAAAGGACTCTTCTCCATTACGGTTGAATAGAAGAAAGAGTAAGAACAGAACCTGAACTCTACAACCTCTTTACTAATTAGACATAACCAGGGTTAACCCTAATCACAAAAAGGCGAACAAAAATGGCAAACTAGAAGATCATTCATATTTCAGGAGAATCTATTGCCCAAAATATATTCATTTAAAAAAAACTCGAGTAATGTAACTACATTACTGTGTTGGAATAAACCAACCATTTCACCAAACAGCTCATAATAATGAACCAAAAAGAAGCTGAATTTATGCAGAATTCAGAAATATATAAAAATTCATGACAGATCTTCATCACAACAGATACCTTAGATTTGTTGAACTCCCTTATTCCGTAGTGTTAAGCAAGTTTTATTCTACATTTGATAAGTTATTTAGTGTCAAACAAGTCCAGTTTTTTGTACTGATTTTGGTACCTTCTTGGTACAATATCAAAAAGATATTGATGACAGACCCTTCACTATTTTTCTAACATTAATAATTGATGAAGAAGGTAAAGGATGGTGTGCTTAATGAAGTAGGAAGGAACATGGAAAAGCAAATGATAAACACTAGAAAGAAGATTTTAATTTTCGAAACTCTCATTCTTGACCAGCAAAAGAGGAAGGAAAGAAAATTGGGCTGACTAGTTTGAGAAAGGATGGAACATTAAGAAATGTAGAGCAATTTACATGGACTGCATCAATATGTTAGTCCCAAAAACTAAATATTGGGAGTCTATTTCAGGTAGTCATGTTGATGATATGGAATTGTTTATTTCTATAAGAATTGCACAGCACCTCCCAAAAAGAATAACTATAAGAAGATCCAGCTGATTTTTTTAATATGACTAATACTACATTCCTAGCCCCCACCCCTATCCCGTCCAGGAGTCCATAGTTGCACCTTACCCCTTTGGTCCCTGGGTGATGCGAATTCCCAACCTCTAGGTAAGAAATGAAGTCCTCACACCACTGGAAAACCTCACACTAGTCATGCTACAACTGAATTCATTATCTTAATGAAAACAAATACCTTCAATCGCAATTGTGCCACACTTGTATACCATAGTCCAACACCCATATCACGCATCTCTTGCCAAGATGGTTGCTTAGATAAAAGAGAATCAAACAAATTCTCTTGACAATCAGAGTGGAAAGCCCATCCAATCAGTCCCGAGTTCACAACCAGCTCACCTTCTGATGGCAGTCTGCCAAATCTTTGACCAAAATATAGCTGCTGAAACCTCACTGAAACCCAAAACCTATGAAGAAAAGATGAGTAGCATCAACAAATGATAACTCAATTAGAAGCAACTATAACTGAAGATAAATTTTTCTGCATGACTTCATCTCCTCTCATTTACTGTGCAAGATAGAACAAAAAGTTATTTGTCTGATAATGAATAAAAAACGACCATGAGAGAAAAGTCACTATTTTATTGATATTGGGGAAATCTCCGGATAAACGGAGTATGTGAAAAGTAGAGAACCTACAATCACATCAAATTATTTGAATATTGATATAAAAGATTTAAAGGTATCACTGCCCACACTAAGAAGAGAAGAATCTGAATTCCATTTAGTTTTTTTGATAAAGCCTTGGTGTTTGAACTTTGAAGTTTGAACATTTGGTTTGACAAACTTAATCATTATGGGCAAGAAATCAAAATCATTAGTAAAAACACCAAAGAAAAAAAGAGTTAGACATCAACTGGCTGATGGGAAGTTTGAAAGAAAGCATGGTGCAAGAATACCTAAGATCATCTGCTACTTTTTCCTCTTTGTATTGAGCTGAAAATAGGAACAATTGTGCTCCAATCTTACATAAAAAAGCTGTTTTTATAATTACACATAATTACACAAAGGAAAGAACCATAACTGCAAGAATGATTGGGTGAATAATGAATGGATACATTGGAGAAGGCAAATGAGAACACTGTTTGTGTGTGTAAGAGAGAGAGAGAGAGAGAGAGAGAGAGAGAGACTGAGAGCGTGTTTATGCTTGCATAAAGAAATAATCTGAAGAATACCGGTTAAAGAAGGGAGACAGGACAATGTGAACAATATTTAGAGTAACCAGTGCATTTGAGAAGAAAAACCTCAAAAGTAAAATAAAAACATGCTATCTAACTTTAAGCTTAGTCGAGATAAAGTCAGTATTCACTAGGCCTCATTAGCAAACTTTTTGAATCGGCTACATGAATCAGTTGAATCCATTCCCCTATAAAAATATTGTCAAATTTTAATTTGTTGAATTCATCCAACCTGATGCAAGGCGATAGGAGACCTTTTATTTCATTCTCATCAAAATGTTCAAATTAATGTTCTTTAGTAAGGAGAGACACGAAAGAATGCTCTATCTTGCTGATTCTCCTTTTTTATCTGTCCCTTGAGAAGAAAATGGCCGAGACAAGATATTTTAATACTTCAACGTCTTTTCTATATTTCTTCAGGGATCCATTTCCATTTCATTCTAATACTAAATAAGGTGTCCTCTAAAACTACAGGTTTGCTGAATCTCACATTTACCCCTATATTTACATAGAAGTTTCTGACCAAACCAAAAGTACTCCTACCAAATATTGGAATTAATAGAAGATAACGCATTCATGAAAATAATGTCAACTCTATGAGTTGAGCTATATGCACACGAACATTAGGATGCTCATTACTCAGGTTGGTATATTAGATCATCATGAATTATCTACCAGGCAGCACTGAGATTGTCAGGGTACAACTAAGATAAACCCATACATGATAATAGCCCATCTTGTACTCCTGCCATGACATGACACAAAAAACGAAATTGGGTATATCATCGTCCCTTGAAATTGTACCGAAAATTGTCCCCACAACCATGAAGCAGAGTAATACCCACAAAAAAGTTTTGGCTTATCTATCAGGGAATATTGACGTGTAGCAGAACAATTGGATTTTTATCCACATATATCACCCATTTACAGCTTTTGCAAACTCCATTCCAACAGTAGGAAAGCAGGACATAGCATCATTAAAACTTAAAGCATATATATCTCAAGGAAAAAATTGGAATATTTGTGCATGTTCGCCAAAAGCTACACTTCTCTAGTTGATAGCATATATATACAGAAAAAATATTGAATACAAGGAGAAGATTGATCATAAAAAAAAATGTATGAGCCTTTACAAACTTTTCATACCAATACGTTCACACGGAATGGAAGATTATGTATTCTAGGCTTCTAGCATAGACTTACCTACGACCAGGTCCATCAAGGCTATTATAAGCAGAAGTGGACTGCATATTGCTAACTTCATCTAGAAGATGAATAGCAGCACGAATTTGCATCATTTCAGTGGCAGATATAGTTGCAAATTTCTGAAGTTTATCAACGGCTTCAATAAAGTCGGTTATTGCAGATCTTGCTGATGAGATAGAGAGCGCATTATCAGATGCAGCATATCCCCAGCTTGAGGAATCTAAAGGTCCACCCCATTGAAATGACTTCTCATCGGAACTTGACAAGACATTTCCTTCCAGATAGTTTGACAATGAAATGGGAAATATTAAACCACTGAAGGCACGACGGCAGCATATTTTCGCCGATAACTTTGTAGAAGTTACATGTTTACTGAGACACTGCAGAGCCACATATGAACGTTTCCAGTTACCTATACATATTTGGAACACACAACGTGAGGCCAAACTCAGACTAGAAGTATATTAAGTCCAATAGAATGACTGGGATTTCATGATGGTAACATTTACATGACATACAAATTGGCAACAATCTTCTCATAGCAGACAAATCTGGCTGTATTTTCAGGCAAGTAGAAAACATAAAACTGAAAAAGAACGATACAATAAAATATTCATTGTGACCAACAGAGATGAGGATTTAAAAGAAAATAGCACTCTGAGAGTAAAAACAAACAGAGAACAAAATCCAGAACAGGCAAATGATGTAGTCAGAAGAGATAAAAGTTTCCCGGACTTTGTAATCATACAAATGTTTCCTGAGAGCAAGTGCTTCAGAATCTACATCTACAGGAGTAAATGAGCACAATTTCTTTCTACTTTTAAAGAATTTCATGTGTCATCAGGTTCATGGCATAAATTAGTAATCCAAAGTTTTCACCGACATTTCTTATATGGGAAACCAAACAAGCCTTAAGTGCAATCTTCATCAACAAACAACGTCAGCAATGCTCTTTAGCACTTGCCATTTTGATAACATGGAAAACCTGCCACCTCTTCTACTTAGATGGAAGGAAGTTCTTTGAAATGAACAGGCAATTTCATTGATATAATGAAGCAATCCTCAGCTTACAAAGTAGATAAAAAAAAGTAGAGTATCCAACACAAAAATGAGATTCTTTATGAAGAACATCCAATCTTCTACTGTTGTTGGGATCTCCAAAGTACTCCAAATACGAACAAATTCAAAAAGAAAAGAGAACTTTCCTAAGTCAAACAGCTCTACAAAAATCTAAATCAATTTTGGCAGCAGTATGCACTTGATTTAGTTGTGGGCATTCCTGGCTTCCTCAAGTGCATAATTGTTTGTGGATGGAAAGATCTACTCAGTGTAAGCTGACTAACCAAGTTGCCCACAACTCAAAAATTCTCACAAAGTTTAATATTAATGAGCCAGGCAGCCAGCTTTGGTTTAAATTCACAATACTGAATATTGCCATCATGATTTCACTAGAAAAGCCTAAGAATTGAAAAAGAAGACCACGAATAAAATTAAAATGCCGAATCTATTTCTTGTTGAAGAGATTTTTTCCTTCACAAGACCGGATAATGGCAGTGAGAAAGATGGAAACCAGTTGCCCAAAGTAAAGTAGAGTGCTGCTGAATGCTATCACTAATCTAACATAGAAGAATAAGAAAAGATAAGAATGAGATATAAATTAAGAAATTCTGATCTTCCCACATCAAGAGAGCCACAAATATTACGTACTAAAACCTAACAACATTATATTAAATTTCTCCTCTTAGTTTTATTTATTCCTAGTAAGCTCAATCAAGTGACTTCTTCTCCTTCTAAGGATGATATATTGATACATTTACTAGTTTTAAACCAAAACCAACTTTAAAATGCATCTTTACCCTTTTTTTTCCTCCCAAATTTTTGTTCCAAAGCAGATTGTTTCTTGAAGTACAGTCAAGAACAAGCTTTTAACTTCTTCTTTTTTTGAATAAGTACATGAAAGACATGTGTCATTACTTCCGTTAACTTTCAATAGTACTTCAACCCTCAGTTAATAATCGAAAACAAACATATTTGATTTTCAAAAAGAGCACATAGGATATTATCAAAGAAAAAGACTTAAAAGGATGAATAGACCGATAGACATGCTCATTTGTAAGGCAAGAAGGACAAGTAAATTTACCTATTTCAAAAACGAAAAGGAAAGCCTAATAACTAATAAGATAAACAATAAGATCCTTGGTCAAAATGTGCATGAGTACTACAAAATGATTTTTAATGAAGAGACAATGATTCACAACCTTAAATACATATCAATAAACTAATTAATTAACATTGGAGAACTTCATTGATCTGTATGCTACAAGAAATGTTTGGCTTTACTAACTAAAAAGTAAAGAAAATACTTCAGTTTTTAGTTGTCAAGAAGCTGCTTATTGTTTGGTCTAGAAGCTTAGATACAACAGCATCTACTTCCTAGATGTACATCTCAGTTCCTTAAAGCAGCCAACCACAAAATAGTTCCTCTGATGCACAATGAATTCGTAAACACCACAAATGATTTGCCCATATCATATATAGGATGTCTTCGATGAAGAAGAAGATGGCGCTTGGGTATTTGAGTTTGGAATGGAGGGAAGCGGAAAGAGAAAGAAACAATTCATAAGTACCTGAAAGTAAGTTAACAAGGAATGCCTCCGGGTGAACAAGAGGAAGAGATCCTCCTACAAGTTCTGCTATCTCTAAAATGCTCCAAATCCCATTTTTAACAGAAGTAGAGCTATCTTGAGATTTTGTCATACTACTAAACAGTGAAGTCTCATTCACCACATCCATATTCAACAGAAAATCAGACCGACGCTGTGCATTGTCACAATTTTCATGACCATCAAATACTGGCACTTTATTAGAACCACACTGACAGATGGAACTCTCCTCGCAAACTTCTGCACCAAGCTGGGGCAGAAGTTTCTTGTCCATAAAATATAAGAACTTGCTAAATACAGAAATGTATTCGTCATGAACAACCACTATCATGGTTTTGGGTCCCCAAAAGAAGTCCTGTATGGTTGGATTGGTATGACGTGTCGCAAGACGCAACCAAATGTTGCCTTCTAATGATTTTTCCGGTTCCAAATTGCACTGACCCCCACATCTCTTTTGAGCATACACATGTAACTTATCTCTTGAGCAAACACCAAGTAAAAATTGACCATTCCCAATCGTCAACCAATTTGAAGCGACAACGTCACCGTCAAAATACAAAGTATCTTCAAGTATAAAGCTGCCAGTACCCTCAACACGCACACATTCCCATATATGAATAGTAGTAGAAGCACTTACTGTACCTTCTTTCGATATAGTTGCAATCTTTCGGCCACAGATACTTGCAGATACAGCCGAAATAGGGCCTTGATGCAAAGCAACCGTACCAACAAGATCCCATTGAGAATTTGAGCTCACAGCAGGAACGCTTCTCCATAATTGCAAACTACCATCAACACAACCAGTAACCATATGATAAGCAAAGTAGTTGCTATATAAATTATTAGCAAAAATCTCTTCACTGAATCCAGAGTTTGTGGGACAGATCACAGCAGAACTTGAAATTTTATTATGGTGATGAGGGTCTGGGAAAGCTGATGAACAAGGTTCCACAGAAACAAGGTACGTCTTACCAGAATAACTACTCTCAAACTTCCATATATTGTCCTGGAAGGTGTTTGTACTGTCAAAACTGCACCCACAGCGACTTCCAGACAAATCATAGTGATGAAGGTAAATTTTCCACGATAAAGCCTGAAAGCCTTTCTTCCACACAGCTAGCAGCAAAAAGCTATTGGAAATGAAGGTTTTGTTACAAGTGGCAGGCAAAGGAATTGAGAAGACGCTGTCTGGTCCCTCTTCTTGACTTCCAGCAGTAAGTGGTATTGTACATATTTTGTGACAGACCATTTCCAATTCTTCAGCTTTCAAAGCCTTGACTAATAAGAAATCTATTCCATCTGCATGCCCAATGACGAGAATTCGTTCTTCACTTAACAGAGTGGGAGCCCAGCTTAAGCTTGTATACTTGGGTCGAGGGAGTGCAGTAGCACCTTTACCAAAAAGTTTCCAAGATGGACTCAAATTCGGGAGGCCCAAAATAGTATTTGAAGCAGAAGAAAACAACCAAAAAAGGAGCTTTCCATCAGTGTCCAAAGAGGAAGCAATTTCCAACTCTGATAAACAAGGATGAACTGCTACCTGCAGAATTTTATTGCTGTGACTGTCCGTATTTGAAAGTCCTGTTGCACATAATGATAACAAACATTCACTCTGACATTTATTTGGCGTTGAATCTTCTGTGCTAATCAGTTCTGAAGATACTTTTGCACCACTGGGGAATTTTGAGGAGTAAAATTGCATCCAGGCTAGATAGTTATTCGGTAATAGATTAATAAAAGAACATACTGTTGGTGGACCAAAGACCTGATTTCTCATAATAAAGATTTTATTTAAGAGCAATCCCCTTGGCATCTCTTTAGGACTGTTCAACTCTTTTCTTTTCCACAATGTCACCCTTGGGGCTCTCAGGGGAGAAAAATCATCGAGACAATGAATGGCCCAAAAAGTCAGTGTTGTTTGGGGACCTAAAGCAACTAACCATTCACACCTACTAGCATTGCCATGTTGATGTTCATCTGGTGAAGCATAAGACACAGCCTCACCATTAACAGTTATTATACCATTAATATCAGCTGCCCATCTTACAGATACATCCAAGCCCAGTCTTCCATTTAATGCTTGGTTTACCTCAACTACAGCGATAACACGAAAGGAGAATTTATTCATTTTGTGTTCATTACCATCCTTGCCAACTTTTCTAACCCTCCCATCATCAATCTCAGTCCAGAGCCTTGTAGCTCCATCTAGGCAGCATGTTAATAACACCAACCTGCTTGAATATTTGTCATCTCTAGTTGAATGTGTAATTGTAGATGGTCTCCACTGAATCATAGAAACAGGTAATGGGTGTGGTAGCGTAGCTTCTAAATGTCTGGAATCTGCATCTCTTTGACATACCAAAACACATTTATTTCCTGCATGGATATGGGAACCCGAACCTTCAAAGTGCAATCTATATGGAGGTGCAGCAGCAAAAGGTCCTTCAATTGACCAAGTAGCAGAAATTAGAGTCTGAGGCAGTTCTGGTTTAAATCTCCAAGCTATTTCCCATGACCTCTCCTTCTTTCTCCATAAGATCAACTCAATGCCACCTGAAATTATCCCATCTCCTGACCCCGTCCAAGTGATTGAGTCCACTTTTGTAGATTGTACTAGAATTGATGTCTGGCTCCAACAAAAAGAACCTGAATATGAGTAAATAAATTTATACATCTAAGAGGGAAGGGAGGAAGGGGGAGAGAGACACATAAGATCCAATGACCAATAGTACTAATTAATTAAAACAAGTGATTAGAGTTCCATATTCATACCCATTCAAAACTGGATCACCACCTAAACAATAAAGTTTTTTAGTTAAGCGTAGGATCCAACTAAGGTAATCCTTTTAATTTGCCAACTTCATTTAGATGAAACACGCTCTGACTATGTAACCTACCAAAAGGGGAAAAAGTTCTTTAACAAAAAACATGCTTTCACCAAGTTTGACATCCTTCCGAGTCATTTTATTAGGCATAGATTTCATCCAGCTTTAATCTCTGATTCTCAGGAACTCCTAATTAGACTTAAAAGACAAATAATTTAGTATTGGAATGAAATAGACCCAAATAAGCAGAATGAAATCAAAGATTTCAACAAGCAGATCTAAAGAATTTGTGAATGAGACGTAGTTAATGAATTTTACTCACCATTGTTCTATACAAGTCCCAAGGGCCATATAAAAGGTAATTAAATTGCCTGAAGATGATAAAGAACCCAAAACAATTGCTCTTGTTGTGAAAAATATCAAAGACATCCTCCTAACATGCACACTCATGTATAAATATATGACTCATATTGCTTGTTGATCCGTAGATCCTATTTCACAATGGTTGTTTCTTTAGATTCTTTTATTTAACAAATGAAGTGTAGCAAAGTAATCAATGAGACTAGTGTGCACATTTGAGAGTGAGGTCAGAAAATAAAACTTACTATGAGAAGCGTCAGAGTCGTAAGAGAACAATCCAATGCAGTTATCGAGTGCGGCAGCGAGGTCTCCAGAAGAAGGCGTCACAGGGGACCAAGCTACGGCGGAAACAGTACCAGTGCCATCTATTGACAGTTCGAGAACCTGCTGAAAAACTGTGCCGACTACAGTCTCAGTTTGTGATAGAGGGTTAGGAAATTGACGTATCACAAGGAGAGACGAGGCACCATAGGCGATCCATGAGTAGCCAGCGAAGTTCGGCTGCCAGTCAATTGCTGGCTCGAATTCGGAAGGAGATTTTGATCGGTTCGGTGCCGGAGGAATTATCTCCGATTCAATCATCTGAAGTGGTAACTTCGAAACGACGTCGTCATCTATGTTACAGCAACTGATTTTGTGACTCTCCATTGTACAGAATTTGAGAGAACGGAGGTGTTCCCGTATAAAGTCTTACCAGATTTAGCTGAGTGATTTGTAGATGACCTTCAAAATAAGTCATATTGGGTACCCAAGGTTTTTGGGTAGATCAATTGAGTCTCTTTACTATTAATTTTTTTTTTCGTAAATATTTTTATCGTTTCATCTAATATGTTATTTTTTCTATAAATAGTTGATCACAATATTACTCATTTCACTAAATTAATGCATAAATTATGTTATTCTTCTTCTTTTTTTTATCTTTGTGAAATATTAACCTTGAAAATATTCATTTGACCAACTTAGAAAAATCAAGTAAATAATTCATGTTCATTAATTAAATTAATCAATCAAAATAAATTAATTCATACTAATGGATTGAAAAGTGAGTTTCCAAGAAATTAAATAAAGATAGAAGAGTAAAATTGTTATCACTTCTTAATACAAGTGCAAACTAAAAATTGACATATAAAATGCGACGGAGCCACGAAATAACATATAGTCATATTTAAGTACCAAAAAAAAGATCATATCATTCAAACTTAGCTATGAATACTATCTAGACTACTCAAAGCACTAGNCCTTGTGAAATATTAACCTTGAAAATATTCATTTGACCAACTTAGAAAAATCAAGTAAATAATTCATGTTCATTAATTAAATTAATCAATCAAAATAAATTAATTCATACTGATGGATTGAAAAGTGAGTTTCCAAGAAATTAAATAAAGATAGAAGAGTAAAATTGTTATCACTTCTTAATACAAGTGCAAACTAAAAATTGACATATAAAATGCGACGGAGCCACGAAATAACATATAGTCATATTTAAGTACAAAAAAAAAGATCATATCATTCAAACTTAGCTATGAATACTATCTAGACTACTCAAAGCACTAGCTAGTTTTATGAATTTATATTCCTACTTCCTCTGATTTGATGTGAACTTCTTTGGATAATATTTCATATAAGAATACCAGTTGGTTACGATTAGTACGTGGTTCCTTTTCTGCCACATTGCATAAATAGTTACTGCTAGAGTCATTCGAAATATTTCTATTAATGCATGTTTTTCTGGAAAATGCCTCAGTTTTCATGTTATTTTCTCTTTTCATTTTAGTACTTGCATGTCAGATTTTCTTCCATAATAGCCGCACACAAAAAACAGATTCTCACAACTGTTTACACACAATATCCAGGAAATTTAGCCCCCCCAACAACTTTGGGCTAACACAGAGTTTCCAAGGATCATCTTCTTAGGCATAACATATATATGGTAAAATAATAAAAATAAATATTTTAATTAGGCTTGCGAAAAATTCGGTGGTATGATCCATAACTTCATACTGTTATTCTAATTAGACTCATAATATTTAACCACTGATGTTGATAATTTAATTGACCTTATATAATAACCTTATAATATTGGTATTTGAAAGTAAAAATTTAACTATTATAATTAATTAAAAGCTAATATATCAATTATTCATGATTAATAGTGTGGAAAATATTTTTTTCATTTAAGACAAACACATAATTTAATACAAAAATTTAAAGACATAATAAATGTTTTTTGTCCAAAATAAATTCTAAAACATAAATTTTACTATAGTATTATAAACCCGTTGACCACTTTGTGTTTAGAGAGTTTTACCCTCTAAATATGTCAGTAAAATATAATTCGGGTATCAATGGTACGGTTCAGTCGGTTATTTTTTAAAATTATATCATTTCAATTTTTTTGAATATTTTATAACATATAATTAAAATTATATTTTTTAAAATCATTTCAATTATATCGGTATCTCTTTGGTTTTGGTCTTCAGTTAGTTTTCTTTTTTCTTTTTACTTTTAAAATATCACCTCAAAATATACTACCATTAACATATTTTTTCACACATATGTTGTTGAAGAAACACTTTAATTCTTCACCAAAAAGACAAGAATGTAAATTTTATCGCCGTATTGTTTTATCTTAAATATTTAATAAAAGTATTTGAATAGATTTTGTTGTATTGTTTAATAGAGTATTTATTATAGTATCTTTTAATTTTAAACATAATTAAGCAAAGAATAATTAAAGAATACATACTCAAAGTTGTTTAGTCACCAGAGGCCTAGCTAGGACCTAAGCTATATTTATATTTGAAAAATGTTATAAAATATATTTATATATATTTAATTTAACATATTTTTATATATATAAAATATATTCATGTACATCTAAGGTTACTTCGTTCAGTTTGTGAAATTTTTGGGGGTTTTTTCATAAATTTAAAAGACCATCCCAATTGTCGAGGAACGGTTATGCACTTAAATAAAAGTTCATGATTTTATTGAAAAATAACATAAATTGGTTAAATTCGATCAGATTCAGTCGATTTAATTGATTTTTCATTTTTTTTTGACACCCCTATTTCTAATGATGAGCCTCAACCTACAAATAATAAAAAATAAAATTACCAATTAAATAATAATTCATTAGTTAAAAGAAGGAGCAAAAATATCAATAATAAAGTTACTACTGTATATTTAAATTGCCAAAAAAAGTTAAGCCAATTTAATAAATGAAAAAAATATATTAATAATTTGAAGAGCATTTTGATTGTGATTTTTTTTTTTATAGAAGTAAGCCCGTTGAAGAAAAAAATGTTTTTTTGTCAATTCTTATATTTCAACTCCAAATGTGATCATTGCAGCCTAAAAATAATACAATATTACTCCCTCTAATTAAATGAAAACAAATACAAATAATTTTTTTAAAAATAATTTCCATATTAATGTTGAAGTGACTAATGCTATAATTGGTGTTGAACTGTTGAGTTGCATTGATCGATGTCATCACTCAATTCAAAAATATTTATTACATTTTTCTTTTTATCTTTAATATAAAATACCTAGTGGCAATTAAATAGTGAATAATTGAAATAACTGAAAAGTTATTTGTCATGAATCTATAAAATTAAAGTAATATTATTGGTACGACATGATAATCGGACTAACAATTCTAGAATACAAAAATCAAAATTTAAAAAACGAACTTACCAGCTCAATCACTTGAAGAGAGAGTGTTTGTAAAAAATACCATTCAATCCAATACTTCTACAATGAAAAGAGATCATTTTATTTTTATCTTCTAAAAAATAATATAACAAGAATATAGAAAAAATATTTAATACTGAAGAAAACACAGTAAAATCACTATGGATTATAAGATGTTTTTTTTTTGTTGATACAAGGAAATTGACAACTCACCGTCACACCTTAAGGAGTCAAATTGAAACTCGACTTAATCTCATCAGAACTTTAAGGGTTGAACATCTCAATTCATTCAAGTCTTAACTCGTTTCAAATCTCTAATCTGAAGTGTGGCTCCGTCGTTAGTCTTGCTAGCCTATTCGTTCACAATATATTTACATGATTGAATTTAATAAATTCAACTTATATACACTGGTATTACAAATTTTTATACTGAAGTTATGTTGGGCTTTGTGGAGGCTTGTGAGCCGGCCCGACCCATTACTGAAACCCTAGGTTAACCATTTGGTTTTCCTATAAATATGATCCTTGTATTTGTAATGTCAGAGTAGCACAAGTGAAATAAAATCCTCCTGTTACAGTCGTGGAGTAGGGAAACCGAACCACGTTAAATTCTTGTGTGTCCCGTTTGTGTTCCGTTTCTCTTTTCTCTAGATTATTTGTTTATCTGTTGCGCGGAGAGCAATGTGGATTCCTGGGTCATGGATTCTGGTGCTTCTTTTCACGTTACCCACAGCAGTGAAGCATTGCAGAATCTGGTTATTGGAGACTTTGGAAAGGTAAGGCTTGCAGACAATAGAGCTCTTGATGTTACGGGCATGGGTGACATGGTGCTGAAGACGCCAGTCGGTTTCTGGACCTTGAAGGATGTCAGAGTTGTTCCAAGCTTGACGAAAAGTTTGATTTCTGTTAGGCAGTTGGATGAACAGGGACATCATGTGAAGTTCGGAAATGGGCAGTGGAAGGTCGTGAGGGGCAATCTTGTCATGGCTCGTGGAACAAAAAGAGGATCGTTGTATATTGTCGGATTACCGTCTGAGGGAGTGACCGTCCCAGTTCAGAAGAAAAACAAAGTCCGGTTCACAGAATCTCGTGGGCAGAAGAAGGTTGTCTTTGCAAGAAAGAAACCCAGAGCCACAGGTCAGATTCAGGATGAACGAGCAAGGAAAGGTTCAGGAAGACCAGTCAGAGGCGTTCGTGGCAGTGGGAGCACCGGCCGTGCTTCAGCCAAGGCTCCTAGAAGACAGTGGGTCAAGAGAACCAGTATTCCAGCTGTTGATACGTCTCCAGAAAATTTCTTGCTGAGTATGGAGAGTGTTTGTTCTCAGGGAGTTCTAGGATCCGGCAGTTCGTGTCTCAAGTGGGAGCCGGTAGGGACCGAGGACGAGTCAAGGGCAGTTTCAGCCGTGACTGATGTGTTGAAGCTTCGGGGAGCTTCAACGGGCCTTTCAGTTGACTGATGAGAAGGCCGCTGTAGCAGGAGAGAGTTGAAAAAGATTACTAGACATACAAGTGTTCTAAGTGGATGACAGTTGAAATTCTTCAAGCCTCCAAGTGGGAGATTGTTGGGCTTTGTGGAGGCTTGTGAGCCGGCCCGACCCATTACTGAAACCCTAGGTTAACCATTTGGTTTTCCTATAAATATGATCCTTGTATTTGTAATTCTAGAGTAGCACAAGTGAAATAAAATCCTCCTGTTACAGTCGTGGAGTAGGGAAACCGAACCACGTTAAATTCTTGTGTGTCCCGTTTGTGTTCCGTTTCTCTTTTCTCTAGATTATTTGTGTGTGTTGTGTGTTTAATTCCCAACAAGTTATACCCTACAGACTTGAGATTTCACACTGTTTGTCAAAGGGCTATTTATAATACGATTAGTTAGTGTAACTATGCCCATATTCTAATACAGTTTTTTTTCTTTTCTTTTTTAAGAAAAGGTTAAATAAACAAGTAATTTTGTAGTTGAAGAAGTGGCTAAAATTCTGGTTAGCATGTAAATGTCTTCAAAGTCTTTAAAAATCAAAGACAAGTTAATGTAAATTTTAGAGCAACTGAAGATGCCCTGACACATTAATTAAGTTCAATAAAAATGAACAACGTTAAAATCGAAATTTACTAAAGACAAAAATCCTTAAGATTTTTAAGACTAAAAATGTTAGCCATCATAACAAGTTGGGAACCTAGTTTCAAAGTCAAGTAACAATGGCTCCAAATAAAAATTGACTATAAGGCAAGTTGAATTTTCAAAATTTGGTCCTTTTCAAACTGGAGAAAAAGGCTTAAAGAGATCATCATTATGTCTTGGCCAAAAATAAAATAAAATATGCGTGGAATAATAATAATAATAACCTCTGAATAAAATTGTTCCACACTGAGATATTAGATAGAGAATTTTGGCCCTTCATTATTAATCTATTGGACGGTGGGGGCCAAACCCAAGTGTTAAGTGTCCCATCATCACATGTTATCCCTTTTAATTTATTTAGGCCAAATTCATTGATAAGTTTATTTAGTTGGCATTTGATCATGTGATATCATATTATGATATGGTGTTATAAGATAGAATTAATATTTGGATTTGCGATTTTATGCTGATTTCATCTCATGATTTCATATCATGATATGTGATATCATATTCTTCAAAAACCATGATATGATATCATATGAGAACAACACATTATGATTTGAGTTATTTTAATATGAGAACAACACATTATGATTTGAGTTATTTTAATATAAAAATTGATCTACAAGTTTATATTTTGTTAAAATAATTTCACATTTATATCTACTAACTATTTATTTCACATGTAAATAAAATTTATAATCACATCATTTCTTTTTAAAATTTATTATTATCACCGACATAAAATTTATTATTCTCACCAACATATAATCACTTTAACTCACACTTCACAATTGTTGAGTAATAAAATCTTGAAGAGCCCCTGAAAGGTGTTTCATTTTTACTCAAATATATTGATGAAACAATTACTTAAGTGGAGAACGAATAACTTTGTAATAATTTATTTTACGATTTTTTATTTATTTGATAATATTGAATAAACAATTCGGACTATTTTAATAGTTTTAGAACTTATGGAAATGTCTATGAGAAAATATACAACACCAAACTTTTTATATAGCATATCCAAACAAAACTACAATTGTATCTATAATTCCATATTATGATATGATATCACAAGGCCAAATGGGTTCTTAGACACTAAATTTTATAATTTTAAATTAAAATTATGTTAATATACTTTTAAAATATCTTATAACTTTTTGTACGCTAGGTGAAAAATTAAAATTAGGTAATTATTAAAAAGACATTGAAACGATGGGAGAGTAGTATGTATATGTATATAATATGCACCATGGTGACATCTTTTTCCACTAATTTCAAAGTATTAAGGGCCCCTTTACAGTTCTGTTGTCGGCTATGTACCTCTCTTTATTCGTCTTCTTTTTCTATATAGAAAAAAAAAAAGGAATATGTCAAACCATGAATTTTATTATTAAATAGATCTATTTTTTGGGCATGTTGTGAGCAATGTTGGCCTGGTCAGGCATGGTACTGTAAAAATAATTTCCTTTTTGAATTCTCTAATATTTTTGGTGTTGATTGATCACATGCATGCATGTTTTTCACTAGATTTGATTTATAGTACTTTAAAAAAAAGAATTAGATTCTTTCGTACACAATGTGTACACGAATTGTAGTAGTTTATAACATTGTTAGTATATAAAAATTAAATCCTTATCATATTTGTAGACATCGAATAAGGGCCAGCAGAATGCACTGCTCTAAATAGAAATCAAGAAAATCAAAAAGTAGTGGACCGATCGATATGGTTGATATTAAACCATAATGTCTTCTTTTTTTTCAGAATAATTTCTAAAGGTAGTGAAGAATGCTTTAGTAAAGTGAAACACTGAAAAGTCTATATCATATATCATATCATACTTAGGTATGAAGTAATTTACTTTACGTACTAAAAAAAGCAGAAAAGAGATGGAGATAATAGAGGACAATTAGAACATGTTACATTAAAGTTTAATTAGGACTAATGATAATATTCACACGTTGCCTATCTACAAGTGACAAAAGTTGATGAACATACAAGCAATATAGTTACTAACTTGATCATATATTATCTTCCCAACTAGCAAGGAATATTGTTCCCTAAAAGTTGCAATGACAAACAAAAAATGCCAAAAATGATTTTAAAGTGTGCTTGACAAGTTAAATAAAATTGCATCATCGTTATATAAAAAAGGCTCTGCCTTTCTCAATATAAGATCAACAACTTTAACAACAAGGCACTTTATTAGGACGTATAAAAAAATTATTCAAGTGAAATCCCATTGAAGCTTTTACTTTTTCCCACACAAGAACAGATCGATCAACATGAGATAGCATAGACTTAATTATAAAATACTATATACATACGTCGTAATAATAAATCACAAATTTAAATTGAATTAAAAACTTTAAATATCAAATATTAAATAAAAAAATAAAAAATCAAGCTAGCATGGAGTCTAGAATTTCTATTTTAAAAGAAGGGAAAAAGGTCTGATATACCCCTCAACTTTGTCATTTGAAGCTGATATACCCCTCGTTATAAAAGTGGCTCATATATGCCCTTACCGTTATACAAACGGCTCATATATACCCTTGCTGTTACAAAATGGCTCACATATACCCTTCATTTAACGGAAGTTAAAAGATTAGTTTTAAATTTATATTTATTACTTCTAATTTTTTTTTAAAAATTATTTAGGGGTATATATGATTCTTCTATCAAAGTTCAAGGTATATTTTAATTTTTTTCATGCATAAATTATTTTTTTGACTTCTTTTATTATAATTATTTGAGTTTCTTATTCTTATTTTGTTTTTTTTCTTTCATTCCTTAGTTTAAAGAAAAAGAAATTAAACTATTTTTTTTGTGTGTATTGTAATTTAATTTCGTATTCGAAGAAAAAATTTGGTCATCTACAATAAGTTTTACAAAAATATTAGTGAAACATAAATAATTAGATTATCAAAATAATAATTATAAATTAGTCATCGAAACAAAAAAAAGTCAAAAATAATATGTTTGACGAGGATTAAATTTACTCATATGGGATTATATTTTTTAGAAAAAATAAAATAAAAATTTAGATTAATTTTTTTTTCCATTTCCGTTAGAGGAAAAGGGTATATGTGAGCCATTTGTTTACAAGTAGGGGTATATATGAGCCACTTTCATAACAAGGGGTATATCAACTCTAAATAACAAAGTTAAGGGATATATCAGACCTTTTTCCCTTAAAAGAATCTAGCTGTGTGTAACTTAAAAATTATTGTTATGAAATTAATAGAAAAATAAAACTCATTTATTCATTTACATAGTATATTTTAATTAATATATAATTTAACAAGTTTGTATGTTTTATTTTTTAGGTTACCAACACAAATAATTATATTCGGAATATATCTACACGAAAAAATTGGATAACTTTTATTTTCTAGCTATCTTAACAAAAATCTAAAACTTTTAGATCTATGTTTAAGCTAAATATCTAAGACACTAATTAGCAGATCAGTCTAAACTTTTTCCCAAAAAATCTAATATACTTTATAGTACCGAAAATTAACTTAAGTTCTTTTACATTGGGATTATTTATTTATTATATATATAAATGCAGTGTGAGACAGCAAATTAATCCACTCGACCTAGTGTAAAATGTATTGGGAAGTTAAAAGAAAAAATAAAATGTGTATTACTTAATCGAAGCATAGGATTAATAATGATATATATATATATATAGTCCCTCAATACTATTAAAGGGTCAAGAAAAGGAGAAACTTAACCCCACTACAGAACATATCCATTCACAATTCCACTCAAAATATAATAGTAGATTGAATTCTCTATAGTCTTTATATATATAGCTGTAGTAGTCAAAACAAACACATATAAATAATAATAATAATATCTTCTTTTTCTTTTTCATCATTTGATCTGGAAAGTAAAGCTAACCCCATTAAAGCCAACACACAAACAACTCAAAAAAAAAAAAAACATTCTAGTATTTCTTTCTTGCACTAAGGTCGATACACCTCCAGACAAATCTCTCAACCTTTTTAGTTTTTTTTTCTTCTCAGAATTATGGAGTCTACTCAATGGTCGACGCATGAGGTGGGTAATATATACTATACAAATCACTTAAAATTATTTGCTTAAGAAAATTGTGTCTTTTTTTCTTCTTCAAATTAAAGTGTTTCTTGATCTCTCTTTACACATCAAAGTTCAGTGCACTTTTTTTCTTTCTTCCACTTTCCACATGATATATCATATAGATTTTTATTAAAAATAAAGTGTTTTACTTCTTCGTTATTATTGTTTGTTTGCTTTTTCAATTTAATTTTCAAAGTTACAAGTTATCCACTTTTATAGGCGTAGTACTACTTTTTTAGTTTTTGATCTTCGATTTAAAGGTTACTATCTGTTGTTTTGTTAGTATCCTTTGCAATTTTTTCTTTTGTCTTATATTTTATCTTCTACTTTCTTTACATCTTTTTTTAAAGTCTTTTGTTTTGAGATGTCACAAGATCTGCGTACGCTCTAATTTCCTCAGAATTTTATCATCAATCCCTTTTGCATTTTCTTGATAGTTTTTGTTTGTTTATGTTTTGTTTATAATTATTTTTAGGAAATTGGAGTAGTGAAATCATCGATGGGTGCAGAAATAATAAATAAGAAGGTGAGGCCAGTGAAGGATGGGGCAATAAATTGTCCAAGGTGTAATTCAACAAATACAAAGTTTTGTTACTACAACAACTATAGCCTAACTCAACCAAGATATTTTTGCAAGACTTGTAGAAGGTATTGGACTGAAGGTGGAACTCTAAGGAATGTTCCTGTTGGTGGTGGTTCGAGAAAAAACAAAAGATTATCCTCCTCCTCTTCTTCCCAAAAGCTCCCTGATCTGAACCCTAATCCCTCTAGTCATCATCAAAACCCTAATAATATTGTAATTGGAAGTAACCAAGATCTTAGCCTCGGATTTCGAACTGTGCCACAAGATCATCACACGTCGTTCCATGGTGTTATTCCTCAGTTTCTTGAATTCCCAAAGATGGATGGAAGCAACAATCATCTAGGTACGTATCTTAATTAAAGAACGACAAAAATCTCACAATCGCTGGTTAATGAGATGGGTGAACTGTTATAAGATTTGAACAATCCTTCTCACTTTGAGCTAGCTTTTGGGATATGAATTAGACCTAAGACCTAGTTTTAACTACATACTTATTATGTGACCATCCTATCTAAAAGAATAAACTGATACAAAAAACATGTTTTTATTTACTTCATTATATTTTCAATAAGTCGCGGTTCTTGACCTCCAAGCCTTAATTAATCTTTTATTTACTTAATTATATATGTACTTCTATGATACCATGTTGAGTTATTGTGACTATCCATCTCATTTAAAAGATTAAATTATCAAAGAGAAAAAACTTTTATTTACTTAATTATGTGTTTACCTATGTGAAGGCCTTAATTTATAGTATGATGTAAAATTCTTTTTTATAATGTCATGGTTTCGAACTAAATGAACTCAAGTGTCTGCTCTGATATCATATTGAAAATACTTAATTATTTCAGGTAGCACTCAAATTTCAGCTCTGGAGCTGCTTAGGACTGGAATAGCCTCAAGAGGGTTTACTTCATTCATCTCCTCAGCATCAACACCAGATTTGAATGCTTTATACAATTCAGGTTTTCCATTTCAAGAATTAAAGCCTAGTGCTGGTAGTACTGATCATGCAGCTTCTTTAAGTAATAGTAATTATTCAAGTGGTGGGCCAGGGGGTCTAGAAAATGGATCAGGTGCAAGAATAATGTTCCCTCTAGGAGGATTAAAGCAACTTTCAAGTACAAATCAAGTTGATCATCTGACTAAGGGACAGGAGAATAATAATTCAACTGCTGGTTTATATTGGAGTGGGATGATAAGTGGTACTGGAGGATCTTGGTAAATTAAAGAAACATGAATAATGTGCACACAGATCTCTTTTTTCTTTTTTCACGTTAATCCAGACTTCACGTGTGAGATTACACTGGGTTGAGTATGTTGTTGTTATACGTGCTTAGGTTACTGATAATTTGTTTGTTCATGTTTAATTAGAACTAAGTACGTACTAACATATATAGTAGAAGATATAGTTGATCTGGTTATATTGTTGTTAATTTGTACTAGGATTATTTTGAGATTAGGGAAGCTAGCTTGATTAAAGTAAGCTTCTAGGGTTTCTGTACTAGCATGTATGTACTATATATGATCAATTATAATTACCGCCTATATTATTAGCTACATTTTGTTCTGTTTAATGAACTAATTTGTCGATATAAACACCACCTTCTTCTTTTTTCAGTCTCTCTCTCCATAAATAATTATCCCTAATTTAAAACTAATTTAATAGGGTGTGAAACATCTTTAGACACTTGATAGTGTTGCAAAGTTATGTACCTTAATTTGACGGAACTTTAGGTTCAGTTGGTGCATATAGGGTGGTGTCGCAGTATTAGGATAATTTTTTTAGAGAGTCAAAATTTGTTTTTATTGAAAAATCGAAGAAAAGTCCTTTTAAAAAGAACTTTTTCAGAAAAAAAAAAACTGAATATCGTTTCCAGGAAAAAAAAAAAAAAGACCGAATATGGAACCTATTAAGTACTTGCAAAAAAGTATGTGAAAGGCAACCATCTTAGTTATTTGAAATTATAGAATTAGTAGATGATCAGCTATTATTGGATCAATTGAAGTTCTTTGGTCTTAACATTAAAATAATAATACTGATAGTTAACAACGCCACTAAGCAAATTGTAATTTTCAAACGAAAAGGGAACCTACCTGCCACAACCAAAACCTAATCCTTTTCTTTAAATTATTAATTAGTTACTACCAATTTCTTTCAGTTCCTAACATACCTGACTACTGTAGGATAGACCGTTTTAACTACTACGTGTCTTCTTTTCTGAGTTTTTATTTCACGCTTCCAAAAAAAAAGTTTGTAGCTTGACTTTTGGTCCCCGTTTGACATGAAATTTAAGAAAATATATATATAAAAAAGTACAACCACCTTATTGTTAAAACTAAAAATATGTTACCTATATCATAATATTTTTTAATCATATGATCCTAAATATGTCACCTTAAAAGTTAGAATTGAAGAGTTATCACATTCTTTTTTAAACGAATTAAAAAGAAAAGTTAGGAGAAACAAATTTGAGACAGAGAAAGTACTTAAGTTGATAGTGTACCAAAGACCGTCCATATTCCAGCATAAGCTCAAAAAAATGCTAGTATATATGGTTCACAGAGATTGAACTAATTATAGTACTCATATAAAGTTTACAAGGAAAATTACACTGTACAGAAAACTTGTTACATTTTTATTGCTTCACTATCTAGAGAAGCAGTTGTAAAAGACATTAGCATTAACGCAGAAAGTACACTTTCCTGTCCTGACTTCTATACAGAGACGAGCTTTACGCAGAACAGCAGGAGAATGACAAAGCTTAGATTTTGAGAAACACAAACTGGAAACAAAAAAAGAAGAAAGAACCATTTACGGATCCCCATTAATTCCGAAGATTCGGACCTTGTGCATATTGGGGAATTTGGCAACAACCAGCACAGTCACAGCAATGGTATTGAAGAAGAGCATTGGCTGTTGGTAATCAGTTGTATGTGAGGCTATCAAGNATATTTTGAGAAACACAAACTGGAAACAAAAAAAGAAGAAAGAACCATTTACGGATCCCCATTAATTCCGAAGATTCGGACCTTGTGCATATTGGGGAATTTGGCAACAACCAGCACAGTAACAGCAATGGTATTGAAGAAGAGCATTGGCTGTTGGTAATCAGTTGTATGTGAGGCTATCAAGTACCTGTTAGATAAACAAGTAGAAAAGAGTTTGCTAAGAAATCTCAGAAGAAACATGTCATCAATACAGTAGAAAAGAAAAGGGGAAATACGAAAAATAACTATAAGGATAGCATAAAGCATCCCTGATATGCCTCATAAAACAACTTGATCTTAAAGCTCAGGTTATTGCCTATTCCCTCATAAATACTCACTGAGAGTTCGCAATGCATTTAAACTACCAAAGACCTCTAGTGCGTGGACTGCTGGTTTCTTAAGAAGCAACTTCAATATTTAATTTTGTTTACAAAAAAGTTGTGTTTGTTCAAACTACCTTCTCCACATGTACTTTTGCATATCAAGAATCAAGTTTAGAACTATCACAGGCTTGGCATGCTACAAGGCACTTCTTGGTTCAAATTGTAGTGGGCATAGTTACCGGGGCACCTCCATACTTTTTCTCACTATAGTCAGAAGACAGCTGCTCATAACAACTGGTTATTCGTCTAACCCCAATCATACTGCCCACGTTTTCTCTTTTGGATTCTAAATTCACATTTTTTGTCCTTTATTCGTATTAGGGTAGAAGGCTATTAGGGGTATAGTGTTGTCTTGCCGTGTGGAGGTATAGTGCCTGTCATAGGACTAGTTGTGCCTTTATAGTTCTTGCCATATATTGTTTATTGCATTTCGATAATCATATTATTTTATTGTTGTAGCTGTTTTCTCTCTTATGCTCTCTCCATTATTTTCTTCTTCTTTTTCCTGGGTTTGATACACTTGAATCAATGGTCTTTCGAAAACAGACTATACCTCCACGAGGTAGTGGTAAGATCTACGTAAACTATACCCTCCCCAAACCCCACTTTGTGTGATTTCACAACTGTATGTTGTTGTTGTTGTCCTATATTTGAGTTGATAATAATAACAAGTGGTAGGTTTCATTAATAAAAGAAAGCAGAGGCATGCCATAGCATGAAGTTTGTGCAAGAAAAAACATTTTTGAGTTGATAATAATAACAGCTGGTAGGTTTCATTATTAAAAATAATTGCAGATGCACACCATAGCATGAGATTTGCACAAAAACATTTTGGTTTAAGTTCCTTTATGAGGCATAAATTGGGGACAATTTATTCAATTAGCTCAGAAGACTAATTAACTTTATAGATTAAAATCTGACATAAAATTAACCATCCAACACTCTCTTGTGGCACCAAAAACGAAAAAAAGGAAAGGACAAGCATTATCTTAGCACGTCTTATTTCCCCCTTTTAGGATTTCATGATGATCACATCATTTTCCGAACCAAATAGTGAAACTCAACAGGAAAGAAAGATGGAACTTACAGCACGACAGGCACAACGGTTAAGAATTTTCTGTTACGAGTGAGCTGCTTCCCATTGTCTATTTGCTCCCACCAAGTCAATTGATTGTACATCCCCTGATCATCTGCAAATGGAGTTCCTTTCTTCCAATGGAAGAAGTGATATGTGACCTGCATGTTGAAGCATGTTCAGTCACATTTGAAGATAATCATTTTCTTTCTTTTTGTTAATAAATCACGTAAATGTATCAAAATAAATTAATCAACCCCATATCAACAGTAGCCAAAATAAAAATGAGGATGCAGCCAATCAAAGACTAAATTAAAGGAAAATATTTGGAAATTGATGTTAAAAACCATACTTTACCCAATTCTGTGTAAAAGTTAGTCGTTCATCCGCTGTTTCCTTAATAGGTCACTCATTTCATACCTCTGTAGAGCATTACCCAGTTTCTTTAGGTTGCAAAAGTTCAAGAATAATACGTTTTTCGCTTCCTTTGATAGTTCAAACAACTACGTGCTGAAAGTGTTTGTGATTAATTGATAATAAATCAAATTGATCTTACTCAGTTTCTATGCCTTCTTTTAATATGAGCTCAAGTATATTTCCCAAAATTTACAGCCAACTCAGAGAAAAGGACTAATTCTGTCCAGTTTCATAGCTCAAAAGATAAAAGCCTGAGACTTCAAATCTGAAAATTCAAGTTTTCATGATTATTAATCCAATCCCTCGATTGCTTAAACCTGGCATCTTTATGACACCTAAGAGTTAGGTACAAAACCTTCAATGTCATTAGAAGGAATATACTTGGTGATTCCAAAAAGGTTCTGATATTAGTTCAATCTAAATTGGTTTCAACAACAACTACTACATCTCGATTCCACACAAGTTGGGGTCAACTATATGCGCATCCTCACTAACCATGTAAGCTCAATTCATGTCAGCATCATAGCAAATAAAAAATAAAAGTGAAAGAATAGTTAAATGTACACAATAAAGTAATTATAATAATAATAATAAAAATAAAAGTTCTTAAAAATTTCTTTTGATGACTGAAAGTATTATATATTTTTATTGACATATAAATCTATGAGAAGGTCAAAATACTCCTAGAAAAGCAATAGGATCAAAACCATAGTACTAACAAGATTAAAACCTATTCTCAACTTGTAGATAACCTATATGGATCCATTTTGTACCCTATCTTTAGCTAAGTCCTCATTCATTCCAAGAAAATGTAGGTCTTTAGAGGGAGCTTCGTTCCATATGATTTTAGATCTATCTCATCTCCAAATTAGCTTCAACAACATATAATGTGTGAATGCGTGCATATGCTTGTTCATTTTTTCAGGGGACGACCAGTATGGATGAGAATAGACGTAAACTGAAGCTGAGTTGGAATAAAAGCAAAAGTGAAGGTAATGAGATACTTGGAAGTTGGAGAAAGCAAGACATAAGATGAGAAGAGAAGTAGTCCAGTTAGTTGATTGCCAATTGTTTACCCCCTCTAACCAAAAGCAACCCGAAAGTAACCTCATTATACTTGTGGGTTGTGCAAATGTGTTGCAATAACTTTTGTACATCTTATGAAATCCATATAAGTGACAACGGACCCACTTTAAGAGGTCAAACGGTTAAGAGGCCCTGATTTCAATTTCCATGTGTTATTTGTTCTTTTAATTAACTATAAGATCTCTGTGGGTATTTGTTTCACTACTAACATGAAATAGTTTTGACTCCCAAAAGAAAGAGGGTATTGCGTCAAAGTGGAGGTGGCACGAGTGGAAGAAGTGCTAAATATCCTAGGACCTGGTTATTTTCAAGACAAAGCTAAAACTGGTTCCTAGTTATAGAACACTAAGAGGTCACTAAAATGAAGCTCATTGCTTTGTTATAACTTCTAAGTAGTCAAAATATTCCAAGGTCAAACTACCTTGTAAAGACTGCAGTTAAGCATAAAGCTTTCCTGCTATCATCTAAACCTGATTATATCTTGAAAAGCCATGGAAATGCCCACATTGGAGTAGCTAGATGTGCATCAGCAGCTTACTTTGTCAAATAGCAAATAAGAACAGACAGACAACAACAGATAAAAATAGCTACTGTTAACGAGCTAGGACATTTTCAGGGCACAAACTGGCAGGAAAACTTTGACACACAAGAGCCTCACATATTATATGAATTATTTGGCTTTTCTATATAACTCATGCAGATTTTATTAACTACTTCTTAATGAGTGTATCTTTGAAGTAGCAAGACTATAAGATGCAAATGTAGCCAGATGGGTCATCCATCAGTAGGTCTACATCTTAACACTAGATGTTATCCCAATGAACAAAACATAAATGCATAAAGTTTGACCAATCCGTAATGGTTTCGTATGTTGCTTTAAAAAGCAATCTCTCTCAATAATTAGCAGCAAAGGATACTTAATCGTAATTTACTTTTATGACTTTGACAAGGAGAGGTGTAAGAAATTTTCTTTCAATGTCTTAGAACTTATGGTAGTGCAGAACCTAGACTTTGGACACCCCAAAACATTGACTGAACGTTTTTCCCCTTCAGCTGGATACCAGCAGTACAAACTAGAAACAAGAAGGGTTTACTTCAAAAAGCATGCAAATGATATACAGACAATGAAAGCAAAAACTGTAAAGCCCCAAAATCTACCAACTGTGAAAATGTTGACGTAAGCAATTTTACGTCCACTCATTCTCTTCAGCAAAGACGGAGGAATATCTTTATCGGATAATTAACAACCTATCTCCATTCCATCTTTGAGTACACCATGTATTTTCAAACTATATTATGCTCAGTTTGCTTCCTTGGATTAAACTTATCTTCTAGATAGAATCCTTAAAAGTGGAGTAAATATCATTTACTAGGAACTAGAAATCCTTTAACTCTAGGTAAAGCCTTGAATCAGAAACAATTTGGGCCAATCTTCACCCATTCAATTTCACAAAAAAGCAATTCAAAATCTAAGGACACCTGAACTCCCAAGAAAAATAAAAAAAGAGTATAAATTCGTAATATGGGTGAATTTTACACCATTAAATTTCGCCAACGAAATCAAAATCCTGGACCAAAAGATCAAATCTTTAACATAAAATGACTCACAATCTTTTACTCCTACAACACGCACAAGGTGGAAAACAGAGACGCTTATAGATCGAAACCAAAATGGGGGGTTAATCTTAAACCACTCGAAATCAGGATAACAATCAACATAGAGGATCAAACCAAAAATTCTATAGAGAAACCCCAAACTTGTATAGGCATATAAATCGCGGAGAGCTAGGTTATAAGAGAACATACAATAAAGTGGGAGAGATTGACGACGGTCCAAGCCATGCCAGGAGAGCAGCCAAAAGCGGTGAGAACAAGCCATGAGAAGAAGAGGATGAGTATATAGGTGGTCCATACTCCAGGGTACATAAACCAGTCTGTGTTCCGGTTCAGATCCGCCGGAGGCACTGCCTTTACATACAAATTAGCCATAACAATTTTTCCTTTATCTCAATCAAACACTGATTCAATCAAAATCTATCAATTGTAATTGAGGTTCATGCAAAAATTTGCTCACTTTTTCTGGGTTGCTCTGCTCCTATAGGAAGAAGGACTAATATTTTTGGAAGTTAATAGGCCACTTCATAATTATCCACTCTGCACTAATAATAGTATCTTTCTAGTTACCGTATTCATTTTTATTTGTTATATTTATCTAAATAATTTCTCATTTCAATTTATTTTTAGATTAAATTATATTAATTTAATATTTAAAATTTTAGATGTTTAAGAATTATGTAAAATATTATAATTTATAATTCTTTTTATATTAGTGTAGTAAAAAATATATTTTATAATTTAGATTATTAAATTTTGAAAAATGAAAGTGAATAAAAAAATGGTCTTTTAGGTTTTAAAGAAATGAAAAACAGAATGAGAAGAGTAATAAAGTCTCAAACTTAATTAATTCGCATTTCATTGGACACTTCTCTTTATATTTTTTTAAATCATAGAAAAGGAAATGTACATTTCTCTTAAATCGACCGAATAATATATGTAACTAAACCCATTAAATAAGGGTTTTTTTTGGTTGGTGGTTGGGAAGATAATTATTTATGTATTGAAATTAATATAATAGTTTTTAAATTCTTTTGTAACCAGAGTAGCCAAATAATGGGTAATATATAAAAGGATACTCAAGTTTGAAAAATTTATCTATAATTCATTAAATTTTATTTTATATAAATAAAATCGCTTAATTTAATTTTTTATTAATAAAATCACTCACCTAAATTTCATTTAAAAAATCATCTAACATAGCAAATAAAATATCCTTTTTATGCCATATAACTAAAAACCCTATAAAATAAAATTTTGAAAAACTTATTAAGAATATTTTCTACAAAAAGTTTAATTAATAAAATGAATATTATAATATTTATATATATTTAAAACTTACTGCATATAATGATAGGTGATTTGGTTTATAAACAATAAAATATTGAAAAACTTATTAAGATTTTTTTCTACAAAAAAATTTAATTAATAAATATAATATTAATATATATTTAAAGCATATTACTGTATATAATGTTAGGTAATGTTTTTAAAGAGAAAAAACGGATCAATTGTTGTAGATTACAGTTGGAAACTTGGAACTGTTGGAGATTTTACTTCCTTAGTTTCACTTGAATAGGGTAGAAAAACTGTCCGTTTTCATAAAAAAACAATTTTTATTCGTTAATTTCTTATTATATGCATAAAGATCTATAACATTTTTTTTCTATTAAAACTCTTTAATAATTTTTTAAAATTTTTTTATCTATTTATTTGGCCATTAAAAACAAAAATTTTATTTTGCCATATTAGAACTTTTAAGCAAAAAATTTACCTGCAACGGATGTTTACACCAAGTCAATGTAATTTCTTTTATTATGTGATTTAATGAAGTAAAATGAACGAGAATTTAAACACATGACATGCATTCATTGACTTGGTTTAAAAACTCGGTGCGGGTAAGTTTTATCCATTTTTTAATTTAAATTTAAGTTGAATGATTTTATTGATATAAAAAGTCAAACTTGAGTGATTTTATTGATATAAAATAAAGTTTAATGACTTATCGAATAAATTCTTAAAATTGAGTGATCTTTTGAGATATTAACTCCCAAATAGTAATTCTTTTGTGAAATTCATTTGGCAAAATTATAGTTTTTATTAAATTAAGAAAAAATATCTTATTAATAGAATTATAAGTTGGAGCTCAGAGTTTAGAATAATTACTTTTGGGGCAAAAGGACCATTTTTTTGAAAAAGATGTAAAGGAGAAATCAAATTATAAAATTTAAGGACAAATAATTTTTTTTTTGAGACAATTCCCTCAAACGATCGTTTAGTCATTTACTTTACATTTTTTGGTTTGATTGTTACTGATAATCGCACGCAACTCTTAATGATGCATTCTTCTTTATTTGGTATTCACATTCTTTTTTCTTGTTTGTCACGATATAATTTCACTAAAATTGATCATATAGGTATAAGTATATAAAAAATATATCAGTCTAAGGTGTGCGATTTCAACAATAAATAATCAAATAACTAAACGATTATAATTCAAACGACATCTTTAAATTATTTAAGTTTATAAATGACACTATACCACCACAATCACCATATTGAAAATTGATTAGTCATGCACCTTGCATGCTAAAATAATGATTATTCGTGTTGGGAAAGACAAGGCACTAACAAAAATGCCTGACAGGATAACAGCGGAAGAATACCCAAGTCTATACTTTCCCTTTTCGCTTTGAACCAAGAGAAGACAAACAACCACAAGCAATATGATAGTAAGGCAGCAAGTAATTCAACCAAACAAATATAACAAGGCAATAATAAACAAATCACACAAGACACCAAGATTTACGTGGAAAACCCTTCGATGTGAAGAGTAAAAAACCACGGGACCAAAAGCTCCACTATAATCACCAAGAGTTACAATATTGTTCTCCAAAATTGGCCACAAAACAAGTGCCAAACAACGAGCAACAACAAAATAAGATTGCACCAAATCTAGAGAATTAAAGGAGCAAAATCACCAATTTCGCAGCTACTGTTCACGACAGCAAAACTGAAGCTGCAGGCCACCAAATCCAA
>NC_028637.1:97526807-97589998 GCF_001406875.1 Solanum pennellii
GTCAGTTCCTAATCAAAGATTGAGATGAATATAATATGCTGTCCAAAAATCAGCTCAATCGGACAAGAAACGAAGCGGGAATCGCAATTTGAAGTTGGCTTTTAGGGCTGAATTTTTGACTGCGAAAATCTGCTCTCTTTCTCTCTTTTTGGCTGCTGAAAAACTCTCTGTGTGTCTGAAAATAAGACCTAAATAGGCTTATATTTGCCTCATAAGAATGGGCCTATGGGCAAAAATGGATTGGTCCAAATTGAGCTTTTATTTATCCACATAGGAAGGGAAAAAGGCCCATAACCCAACAATTCGTGCACTTCAAATAGAGTTTCACGATCATATTTTCACAAATGTACAATGCAATCATTTAATTGAAAATTGATTAGTCTGCAGCTTATATACTAAGATAAAGATTATTTATACATTTTAAATAGAGTACTTCGATCATACTTTTGCAAATGTCCAACTTGTCAGTAACAAATAATGAACTGAATGAATCCCACGTCGATGCCTTGAGAAATCTTCCTTAGCTAGGGTGTTGGGGTATGAACCTAATATGATATTGGTATCAAAATCAAGTCCAATCCAATATGGATCACCAAGGTCCTACACAAACGCGAGAGTGAAAATATCTGATTCTATAAATGTATACACATCAAATCGGATCGTAAAATTTTAGAATGAAAAACATGTGAATATGTAGAACTATAAATTAAGAATGCTATTCAAATACGAGGGGAGTGATGAAATTGGTGAAGAACTAGAAGTACTAAAGTTCCTTACATTTTATGGGCTAAATTCCATACATGCCAGTGTGGCCATGGGCACTTTACACTGGGCCTCCGTGACAATTGCCTCTTTCTAACTTCCTTTACAAACCTACGAATAGGTGTGTATATGACTGGATTGGTTCTGATTTTTCAAATATAAAATTAAATTATTCGTGTAAAATTTTTTAATTTATAAACCAAATCAAATTAAGAAAATTCGGACTTTTTGGGATTTTCAACCTCCGGTTGGTTCGGATTTTTTAAATACCAAACTAAACCAAACCATTGTGTCGAATTTTAAATTTATAAATCAAACCAAATTAATAAACTTTAGACTTTTGGATTTTTACGGTAAAGTTTGCATACAAACATATATTATTAACTTGTGCACCAAATATTTCTTTAGTTCAACCAAAATACAATTTTTAAAGGTGTTTCTAAAAAAAATAACACAAAATATGAGATAAGTATTGATGACACAAAAATATTCAATAAAAAATAATAATGAAATCATCATATAAAATAAATATTGTAAAGTCATAATGAATTTAATCCTATGTTAAAATAAGTTTAATAAGTATTAGTGACATTACTAAATATTTAAGGAAAATTAAAATTAGATTATTTATTTTAATTGTCTAAACCAATGTAAAATTAAAGAACAAATATTCAATATTATTGTCATTCTTAGTGTTGAATTGATTTTTGTTTTTGCATTAGTATTAATTTTATTTTGATTAAAGTTTTACTATAATTATCAACATCTATGAACTATAATTTTTATTGGATCATTTCGAATTCTATGTTTTAAACTTTAAATAATATATTAAAAGATAAAAACTATGAAATAGTATAAGAAATATTTTAAAATGATATCAAAGTAAATATTTTTATGTATAAAATAAAATTTTAAAATTACATATATAATGTCGGGTTGATTTGGTCTCGGATTATTATTTCTAGTTGAAACCAATTAACCCATAATTTTTTTTCCAATACCAAATCAAATCAAACCAAAGTTCAAATCGAAAACAATTTATGATTTAATTCGATTTTGATTCGATTTTGTACGCCTCTACCTACCATGATCAATGATAACAATTGACATATGAACCAAATTATATGTCTTTTCATATATATATATATATATATATATATATATATATGTGTATATATATATATATGACTCATTTAAATTTGTCTTGCTTCCTGGTTCTTCATGTTAATTTATCTATTCCTTTTGTATCTTGATGAATATGAATAGCTTTAAGCATTTTACCTAGACGCACTATTAAAAAAAAGTTATTCAAAAGACATCATCTACAGATAACTTTCCATAAGAATGAAAGACTTATAAATAAAAATACATATTACACCATGTAAAACTTGCGAATAACAACACTTATGTAAAAAATCATTTATGGTAGTGATAATTAGTTAAACTTAGTGATTAAATTCTATGTAGTAAATTACCATAGTAGTAATATTTATTCAAAAAGTTAACGATATCAGTATATATAACTTAAATCGATTTTAAATATTGACAAACAACACCACACCCATCAAGTTGCAATAAAAGAACTTTTTCAATGATCCACATCAAACCCTAAGCTGTACAGCACTATAGAATATTTGCTTGCATGGTGATGTGCATGGCCACATACTACATGCACTTACTTGTACGTATCAACTTTTACAGAATTAAGTAAACTTTTTTTTGAACCGCCAAATATTTTAACCTTTAAATCCTCTAAATATCACTTTTGCGTGGTTCCAATTAGCATTACGATATTGATCCACTCAATAATAAAAACTATATTATAATAAACAGATTTGAGTTATTCACTTAAATTATAATATATTCCAAGCATGTATAATAATCTTATGATTCTTTTCTTAAATATCTTCCTTCGTATATTAATTCTTTCATATATAGAACGGAGATGTCTAGTTACTCGATAAAAATAAAAAAGACAATATAATTTTAGAAAAATTATATATAATAACAAACTAATAACCTAAAATAAATGGTTTGATTTAATTGTGCTTCATAGTAAACGTTTGCAAAAAATTGTCAGGCTCTCCCAAATATCTCGCTCGCCACTCTCCTCCAATCTTTCGTTCGCTTCCTCACTTTTTATATAAATACAAGTGTATAAAAATTGTTTCTAATTGTATAAAGCAGAGAAAATTGTATAAATACATATATTTTTGTTCCCCTCTCTCCCCTCTTCCAGATCTCGCTCGCCACTCTCCCAAATCTCGCTCGCCACCCTCGCCTTTCTCACTTATACAAACAGAAGCGAAATGTATAAATTGTGTTTCTGTTTGTATAAAGCGTGAGAAAATTGTATATACACATGCAAATACATATATTTTCGTCCTATACACTTATAATTATACAATAAAAATACTCCCCTGCCCAGTTTCTTTTGCCTTTCTCTCTTTCTCGTTTTATACAATTTTCAAATTGTATCTAATTTCTCTCTTTCTCGTTTTATACAATTCGATTCAATTGTATATTCCTTGTCAAGTCTCTTTTGTCTTTCTCTCTTTCTCATTTTATACAAATTCAAATGTATATAATTGTTCTATACACTTATAATAATATAATTCGTTTTATACACTTCGTTTTTATACAGTTTCCTGCCCAAGTGTCTTTCTCTTTCTTGTTTTATACACTTCGTTTTGTACAATTTGTTTCAACTGTATGTGTATAGCGAATTATACAATTTCTATATTTGCTATGGAGCGCAATTATGCAAAACTTTGCTATAGCATACAAATATAAATTTTTTATTTGCTATATGTGAAAGTTGCCCTATAACTTTTATACTATTAATATAATTTAAACTTTTTCCGTAGAAGGTTATTTGTCTTATTAATATTTTAGAATACAAGTTAATTGAATTCCACTTACTGTGTGTAGTATAATTTTATCTTTTAATGAAATTGATAGTCATAATCATTAAAAAAAAATGTAAAATGTAGGTCAAACTTAACCTAAAAAATTTGATAGTTGAGCTAGCTTTTCAAATTATATGTTGTTGTTCGTGTAACGTGTAATTACGTTCCTTATAAACTAATCCAACTGATGATGGCATGCTTATCAGGTTTAAAAAAATAGTTAAACAGACTAATAAGGAGGGATATTCGTGAAATTATTCATGACCTAATTTGAATACATAACTAATTAATTTAATTTTTTAGAAGTAGGAGTAACTAATAAGATCATTTTATAAATGTGATTGTGATGTTTGTGGGTCATAGGCATAGTATAACCGTTTATATATGTTTTTTTATTATTTATATATATATATAACTGTGGTGAACACAAAATCAAATTTAAATATGAAGGTTACTTTAAGGGCCTTTTTATTTCAGTTAAAAGGCACTAGCTAATACTAGTAGTGCAAAATTAGGTCATGTTCTTTCCAACACAAGGGCCTAATTTAGGTAGTATTAACTAAGGAATATAATTTCACTTTACTACAAAGTCATTGGAGAACCATTTTCCATTCTTTTTTGTTTTGCCATTTTAAGTTCTATTTCTAGACTATTTACTTTTTAAATTGAGTAATATATCGCGCTAGCAAGTTTTTAATTTAATATGTTATAGCAGGTTAGTTATTATTTTTGTCATCTTAATGTTTATCGTAGATAATTGTAAATATAATTACCTCACAAATGATCTGAATTGAGTAAAAACATCTTTTACATTATCGAGGAATTGATGAACTTAGACTAATTTAACTTCATTTTTTTTTTTAGAGTTATGCGCAAGTTGTGAAGATTTACTTTTTTGGTTAACGGCAAGTTGAGAGGATTTCGTTGTTATGTCATTCCAATCTCTGCAATTTGTCTAGACATATAGCACTAATCAGACATAGGTAGAATGGGGCATAAACACAAAGATAATATTTAGTGTGGATTGGAAGATAAAATTTCTTTTCACTTTGCCTTGTTATTGGATATAATACATCACGATCAATTTAAAGTTTAGACTAAAATGTTGAGGAAAATCAAATGCATTGTGATCTCTTTCTCTCTCCCTCACGCATATATTTCAGATTTATCGAAAACGGTCTTTCTTAAGGAAAAGATTGTGTATACACCACACCAACTCCCTAGACTCTAAGCATTACTTGTTGGATTACATTGAATATATTGTTATTGTTATTGTCGTCTTGCATTATTATTTTAATGCATTAATCATGTGGAATGTATTTTTAAGGAAAAGACATGTACAGTACATTAAGGATAAGAAGGACAACAAGGAAACTAAATGGAATACAAATTTTTTGGTTTCCATTTTGTTTGTGGTGGACCGATAACTGCACTAGAGCAACTTAAGATAGAATTAGAAAGGAATTAAAGAGAAAAAAAGTAATTTGATTGAATGCAAGCTGAGGTTGAACTCATAAATTTTCCCACTTATACTTCAAAATTCTGATACATATGTAGAAAATTAAATATCAAGATTAATTATATACAAAAGGACAACATAATTAAGATATGAAGATAATCTTGGTCGATAAACAAACAAAGCAAAAATAAAATTAGTGACGTTCTACATTCGGTTCCACTAAAAAAAAAAAGTTTCGATATGTTAGTTTTTAGGCAGCGTGTTAGTGTTCTTATAACAAGCACTATGAATAAATATGAATATCAAATCAATGTCCACTATTTGTTTAAAAACAAAAAATGCCTGAGCTTACCTAACTAAAATATGAATTTTCCCGTACAATCCCTAAAAACGTACAAATTAAATGTTGGAGCATGAGTATATATATATATATGTGTGTGATGTGTGCATTATTATGACATACTTGTCCAACAAACACATGGTAATTTGAAGTTTAGTCTTAAACCTCAGCAGTCTTTCTCAAACAACCTTAACCAAATCAGTCTCAAACATTAGCAGACAAAAAAAAAGGAGGAGAATTTGGACAAGATGGTTAAGGAAAATGAAGTGGCTGGAAGATTGGAATGGAGGGTTAACATGCCTAATGGTTCATCGCGAATTTTAGCGCCAGAGTCTAGGGAGACATGCAGTAGATTGCAAAGCTTAGTTATGGGGATTGTTTTAAACATCAAGGCATTTCTTGACAAGGCATGGAATTTAGCTGTAAATGAGCCAAAAAAGGTTGTTCATTGCCTTAAAGTAGGATTGGCTCTCTCCCTTGTGTCAGTGTTTTATTACATGAGGCCTCTTTATGATGGTGTTGGAGGGAATGCTATGTGGGCTGTTATGACTGTTGTAGTAGTTTTTGAGTATACTGTAGGTGAGTGTGATTCTTCTCTGTTATGTCCTTTCTTTTATTGATTCAATATGAGTACTGATTTGGAGTCAAAATGGCAGGTTCTACACTTTATAAGTGTGTAAATAGAGCTATTGGAACATGTCTTGCTGGATCTCTAGGAATTGGTGTTCATTGGGTTGCAAGTCAAGCAGGAGATAAATTTGAACCTGTTATTCTCCAAGTTTCAGTTTTTCTCTTGGGTATGTAACAGTTTCCTATATATATATATGTTTATGAAAACTTTATACTTACTAGTCATGGATTGCTGTTTGATAAATGACTGTAGATGGACCTAATATGTTGTCTTCCTTGCAGCTGCTGCAGCAACCTTTTCTCGGTTTATACCTACTATAAAAGCGCGATTTGACTATGGTGCCATGATCTTTATCCTTACCTTCAGCTTAGTGTCAGTGTCAGGCTATCGCGTTGATAAGTTGGTTGAATTGGCTCATGAAAGGGTCTCCACTATTGCTATTGGGGCCTCCATCTGTATTTTCATTACCATGATTCTCTGTCCAGTATGGGCAGGTACTGAGTTGCATCATCTCATTAGTAACAACCTGGAAAAACTTGCTGATTCCTTGGAAGGTAATATACATTTGTTAAATGAATAATGATATCAAAAGTATATGCTCTCAATTATAGAAGAAACTAATAGTTCTTGAACTTCAATATTCAGGATATGCTGCTGAGAACTTCAGTGTAGATGGCAGTAAAAATGTACATGAGAAAGATTCCAGTAAGAGATTGCAAGGCTACAAATGTGTACTTAATTCTAAGGCTGCTGAAGAATCCATGGTTCGTAATCAACTCTCTGATAACGATTGATCTAGCCTGTAATATCTGTCTTCTGTTCAGCTAATAAAAGATAACTAAATGTCTTAATATATATGACAGGCCAATTTTGCCAGATGGGAGCCAGCACATGGAAAATTCAATTTCCGACATCCATGGAAACAGTACCTCAAGATTGGAGCTTCAATGAGAAGCTGTGCCTATTGCATTGAGACTCTCCATGGCAGTATTAACTCCAATACTGAGGTAAAAACACTAGGATTAAAACATCTCTAGCTATCTGAATGAGTCTTGCTGATAATCTTTTCTGCGAAGATAGTATTTGAGCTTAAATCTTTCTTATTTTGCTTGTGCCACAGACTCCTGAGTTCCTTAAGAAGCCTCTCAATGATGTCTGCATGAGATTAGGTACTACTTCCTCCAAAGTGCTAAAAGAGATGTCGAGTATGATAAAAACAATGAAAAAATCAACAAAGCTAGATATACTTGTTGATGAAATGAATTCTTCGGTAGAAGGCCTTCAAAATGCCCTCAAAATCTTCCCAAGTTACCAGCATATACCAACCCCAGACCCCGGAACTGAAGAGGCCCCTAATGGTAAAGAAGAGCCTAGCTTGAAACCAACTGCTTTATCGCTCATGGAAATTGTTCAAATGGCCACCCTAACATCACTGCTCGTAGAAATAGCATCAAGAATAGAAGGGATTGTAGAGGAGGTCAAAGAACTGGCAACCCAAGCAGAATTTAGAGACGAAAGCAGCATGAAGTCCAAACAAACTCAAACAAAGATAAATGGAAATGATGGTAATGAGCATGAAGTAACAATGAAGACTCTTCAAAAAGTCTGAGTTAATCACCATTATAGGATGAACCAGACATGGTGGGGTTTTGACAGGTTCTCCGCTTTTATGAGACATCTGTAACTGTAAACTGCATATTGTACAGAAAACAGATGACTTTCATTACTATAGTAGGAACATTTGAGGAAATATAGGATGAAGTTTCTTTCTCCTTCTCTTTTGCTGCATCTCTCTATCTATCTTTCTCCATTTTTCTACTCTTGAAATAAGTGCAGAGGATAAAGAACCATGTTTTTACATATTCTGAGTTTTTTTGTCGACACAAATGCATTTCCGCAACCTTCACTAGTTAGTAGAAATATAAATGATACAATGATAACAACTAAGCTATTTGAGTTTGTTCCTCCATATGAATCTGTCATGATATTACTATTTGAGTTTAGATAACCTAATTTTCTTTATGAGAACAAAAATAAAGGTGGCACAAGTTCAGCCTCTTATTCATCATGCGATTGAACAGAAATATTATCAAGATAATATGTAGATCTAAGGTAATTAAACTGCATGAAGCAGCATGCACCAAACCCAGCTCTAGTTATATCTAAGCTACTTTTGAGTTTTAATCGTATCTCTGACTCGTCGCCAGAAGGCATACAATTAACGAGGCATGAATTTACTGGTTTTATTTTACCCTGTCAACTCAAGGTTGAAACAGATAGAATCATGTGATTCAATCAACCTAAACATAGTGATCACACTCATGTCAAAGACTCAAAATTAAATAGTAATGATATTCATATATAATGTTATTTAAAAGTTTTTTTCGTAAAAAGAATGGACATTATTTGTCATATATCAGTGGTGAAATATTGTTGTTGATATCAGAAGGTCAACCTTTCTACTGCGGTAGGGAAGGAGAGCGTTATTCAGCTGATAATCTGCAGCAAGTCCATATTCTACATGATTAGAATGACTAGTTCAGAAAATGTATGGACATATCTTTGCACACAGGATAACAAACTAATACCAAGAACTTATTTTCAATGTACATCGGATACGGTAGCACATATGGACAGCCAAATGGCAGTTCCCGGACCAGAATTCTTATCACAAATCAATACAACATTAATAGCATTTCCTACAAAATACGCTGAGAATGATGTCATCTGTCAAGTAAGTGAATAGAATCATCATGTTCCACAATAGCTCCTTCATTGCTGCTACCCCAGCCAAGGTTTACAGCTAAGTCTTCGACTGCAACTTTTATGACATCACTTCGAACACCAATATCAGTAGCATATCTGCTCATGCAGTACATTCCTGCAGTAACAGTGGCCATGCCGACGGGACTAGGAATTAGAAACTTCAGGGGGGAAGAAAGAAGCGCAGCTAAAGGAGCACCAACAACAGAAGAAGCTTGTCCACTTCTTCCAACTCCCAATCTATCTAGTGTCAGAAGACCTGTTTTACAATACAACGCGAAGTCCTCACAGTTGTTTTGGAACACATCATAGTTGCCAAATCCATTCTGGAGAAGATGCATTGCTCGATGGATAACCATCTCCGGAGGGTCTGACACAGCAGTAGTGCAAGTTCCACCTCGCACTTTGGAAAGGAAAACAGAGGGGCTTACTCCATATTCAAAACTGTAGAGTGAACCATTGCGGAGAAAGCAATTCAGACAAGAAAGTACAACACCGCTGTTAGGAAGCCTAAATCCACAGTCTGGAAAGATTGGACAGGATGAAGAAATGCCTGATATTTCATTAGCAGCATCAGAAGAGCCCTCAACCCGTGTAAAATGAACCACTTTGCTTCCGCCTACGAAAATACCTACCACACCAAATTGCTTAGAAGCTAAGACCTGTGAATATGATGATTGTCTCTCTACTAGTTTTTGGGAGGAAAAATGCAACTACCATTTATCATCTTCATCAAAAAAATGCAACTACCATTTATCACTAGTCCAAACAGTATAGTAAGTTGGATCAATATGAAATATGAACCAGCGGTGACTCAATAGTCAATAATGACTTGTATGCCTTAGTAACTGCAGCTGATTCACAGGAATTATTTCTCTTTTGAAAGAAGGCCACTTATCAGATCTACCAACATCAAAGCATACATGACAGAATTTTCAAAATAGTTTGATGAGCGCAGAGTACTTCCATGCACATGATATTACAGGGTATCTTTGTGAGTGCCTGGGTAAAAGTAACTTTTCCAGTTATTATTGTCATAAGGTTTAGATAGCATGAAGAAAACAACACCAGAGAACCATGAAGCAAAATCATGAGAAAAGGAGCCTGCAGAGACCAGATTTATGTCCACAAAGAGTTGCCATTTAACATATGAATCAACGCTCAAGAAGTCTAGAAGTGTATAAGAGTTGATTCAACTCCACATATGATATCTTGATTGTAACAAGATTTTTGGATGAACCAATATTTGTACATCTCAAATTTAAGAACTAATGCATCAACACTGAGACCACCGAGAAAATGAGGACATATCTTTAGCCCAGCTCTAAACCTTGCATGCAAATCTGCATACAGTAATCACATCATGCAGCAAATACACTGAAAATTTGTAAATATGTGAAGATTTGGAAGGTTAGTTTAAAGGCATAAATGATCAAGTTGATCAGACTAATATTATTCTATGCCATCTCACGGAGGCTACCGATCCTCTTCCAAGATTTGTCAAAAATTCACTTCCTAAAACTAAGAAAAGCATCCAAGTGGAACAGGACATGATTAAATTTAGTGGCTGCAGCTTCTTTTCCTAATAAAATGGGGCGGGGGCTGTTGTAGCTGATAAAACACATGCAGTAACCATAGTCTAGAAATCTGTTTTTGATACAAATTTTAACTAAGTTACCCTGTAGGAGATTTGGAGGTAATTTTTTCCACAACATGAACAACTTATACGCCTTAATTTAACTAGGCAGGAGAACACAATTATAAGATTCAGACTTAAAAACCAAACACACTTAATGGGTTGAATCTGAATCATTAAGATTCATACCTCCATTAAGTGCAAATAAATGAGGCCTAACACTAATGAATCAGATGACAACACAAACTAGAGAGTGACTAATCATTTGAGAAGCCAATACAGGGAGCACAAGTTGGTCCATTTACACCTAAAAATGCTTGGGTACCCCACCTTCATTGAATGCCTGAAGCAGTTTGTGGAGCTATCAGTTCAGCACTAAAAACAATGTTGCCATTACGTTCATGGATTTGTATTATTAAATACACAAACACATCCATCTAATTTAAGAAAACTCTGAATGATGAAATTCAGTGGTTAGAGAGCTGGCTGATGGTGTAAGTGACTTCTCAATGCCTATTCTAATTTGATCAATGTCATCCCACTATGTCCAACTGAAACAGAGAAGTTAAGAGTATTTAAATTTATCAAATAAAATGACCTCTCAGAAGTTTATATGTGTTGCATAAATTAGTCTTCGGCTTTTCCTGCTTTTTAAGCATAGCTAAAGTCCAATATAAAGCAAATATACATTATTGATATACACTCCATTTGCAGAATAAACTATTTATTGCTCAAACACAAACAAAAAAGTTCCTTAATGCATGTAATTTCTACCGATTTTAGGGTCACAAAAGAGAGGACTCTAATTAACAAATGGAAGTGAATAAAAACTATTAATCCCTCTTAGTCAATTTGTTCATCTTTCTTTACTTTTTAGTCCATTTAAAAAAGAGTCTCTTGCCTTTTTTTGGCAACTCTTTAGTTCCACTTCCTACGTGGCATATGTATAAGATCACAAGATTAAAAACATTTTGATACATCATTATATCTTTAGTTGAAGACACCAAGATTCAAAAGTAACTTCTTTAATTCCCTTGTTTCGTCTTACTTTCTTAAACTCTATACCAAGTTAAAACCAAATAAAAAAATTAAAAACTGAGGGAGTACTAGATTAAATATTCTCAAACACATTGAAGAAATTTAATTTCATTGTGAAAAGACAAATCTTGTGTTCAGAACCAAATCAAAGACTTAAGAGAAAAAGAAATGAAAGAAGAACGTAAATCAAGGACTACAATAAAAGGAAAAAACTTACCAAAATCAGCACACTAAGTAAATAGAACTAATACTAGTAATTTAGAAGAACCCCACATTTCAGCTTTCTAATATGCATCAAAGATCATCACTTTTGGCCAAAAAGAGATGAAATAAAAAAGGAAAACACACCCAGACATACAAAATTATCACAAATTTCTTGTTAATGAGTGATTGGGAAGGAGGCATTGTAAATTTACCATGGTGGGAGTAAGCAAAAACAGCTCTGTAAGTATAGATATGGTCTCCTGGTTTGATCTCACTTCTGTCCACTCTGTTTGTCAACACACCCATCTTCTCTCCCTCTTCCTTTTACTCTTCCCCAGAATGCAAATGAACTTGGAATAAATTCGCAATCTTTAACAACCCACCTACAAAAAAAAAAAAAAATTATTAATCAAAGAAATATAGTGCATTTCATAATGAAGACAAAATGACGTGGTAGAAGGTTATTGGCTCACCGAAGAATCTACTCGACAAACGTTACCGATGAAAATTATTACCTATTTGCTTTTTCTGTCTCTATTCATCTCCTTTTGACTGCCAGGGTCAGCAATTGAAATGACTGAGCAGCATGAAAGAGCTATTTCCAGTAGTAGTAGGGCATTTTTTTTACCCTTTTACGTTTTACTAGAATTGTCAAAAGTCAAGTAGGTTCAAGTGAAACTGTATATGCAGATGCAATTCTTTGCCACTTTGACAAGGCAAGAATAATTTTCAAAAATTATACTAGTAGACAGTAGACACATAAAATACTGCCAAACTCGGAAAGGAAGGAGTCTATACACAAAGCACCCTTCAGCTTTTACGTTCCTTGTAAGAATTTGATTCCTAGCTCGTAACATCACTTTTTTGAGTGAGTTCATTAAAACTACAAATATATCAGGAAATTACGTGGTACATTTGTGTCGATACCGAAGCTCTCTCATAATTGTAAAAAAATCTACTATAGTGTGTACATTTTCAAATATACAGAATGTACTAATAATCAACTGATAGATGAACTTCAGCTAGTTCTCCAAGAAGATTTTCCAGCCATAGATTTTCACGTCAAAACCAGAAGTATTCACGAGTGAGTGTCTCAGTTCCTCAGCTGACTCAGCACTTTTTGCCAATAACAAGGCGAAACCCCCACCACCTGCACCTACAAGCTTGTATCCACAGCAATAGTGATCACAGAATGCGAAAAGCTTATCAACAAACTCATTGCTGCAGAAAGGATCCAGCTCCTGATGTAATCTCCATGCCTCCAGCATTATGTCCCCAAGGGCATCAATGTCGCAACTCATTAAAGCTTCTCTAGCAATCTTTGCAAGTTCAGTGAGGCGCTTGATACTTGAAACAAGCAGGTTGTCTCGTTGAAGGTAACGAGTAACCACCTTATGCAGCACTTGGTGTGCAAGTCGAACCTGCATATACATTGTCAACAGCTGAAGTTGAACAGAACTAGTAGTTGGATTGTAATGGGTGTAAATTTGAAGATGAATTAACCACTAAAAAAATCATGAGCACCATGATGAATGCAAACATGAATGAAACACAAATGAATTTAGCTAGAGTTCGCAACTTACTTGACCAGTGAAAACTACAAGAAGCCGTTGCTGCAACTCCTTTATTAACTGAGGAGAAGCCAAGAGGGGAATGACTTGAAGCCGCAATGGTATTCCAGGAAAACTTGCAGTAAATTTGATGCCAGCATATAGACCTCCAATTTGATCTTGCCAACCACCTCCTGTGCCCATGAGCTGTTCTAGGACTAAAACAAGTCTTGTGACATTTTCGTTACTTTCGTCTCCATCAGTAATACGTAAAAGCCCTTTAACAACGGCTGCTGCTAAGATGCTAGAAGTTCCCAAGCCACTGCCCCTAGGAACATTGGCCCAAGTCCTGATTCGCAGGGCCACTGATTGAAGGATCTTTTCATGGATAACACTGGTTACAAGCAATGCAGATTTGACAAGACGAAATGGATCACTGATTTCAAATGGAAGGGCAATAGATGATAGATCTTCGATTGATAACTGGTTTCCAACATCATCACTAATAAATATCCCAGTCCCTTTCTCTATCTCTATCACTGTGCCAATAGGAAGAGAATCTTCCAATGTTATTGCCACGTTCAGAACACAGCCAGCACGCTCTAGACTCCAAGGAGGTGTATCACTCCAACCCCCAACAAAATCCACTCGAACTGGTAGTTCAATCTTCACCGTCCTATGGTGGATAGACTCACCGCAACAACCACTAGTATTATCAGGATTTGATGCGAACCAACTGGAAGACCCTGCTAAGTTTTCTGATAAAGAAATGACATTTCATTAACAGACTGTATTTACACCACATGTGAAGCATTGCAAATTGAAGGAAAGAAAAGAAAGAAAACAATAGGAGGAAGATAAAAGAAACACCAGACTGTCCAGTCAAAAGAGTACCCAGATGTGAGAGAAATTAGATAACAGGTGTTAGAAAAACAGTTCTTGGATTTAGTTGGTCAGTGTTCGTAACAACTTTTAATATGTCATTTTACCTTTGAACCCATATCTCACAGCAGACGCAGTTTCATCAGCAATGGAAGCCCATACCTTTTGCTCAGTTTCAAGTGCCATCTCTTCATTGCCGCACGCTCGTAGAAGATCAGCATGAACTTGATATGCTCTGCTCTTAGGAAGGATTGCTGANCGTATCTCACAGCAGACGCAGTTTCATCAGCAATGGAAGCCCATACCTTTTGCTCAGTTTCAAGTGCCATCTCTTCATCGCCGCACGCTCGTAGAAGATCAGCATGAACTTGATATGCTCTGCTCTTAGGAAGGATTGCTGAATTTTGTGCTTGAAGATTTGGGCAATGGGATAGAAATCCTTTGCAAACTTCAATTCCGGTTGATTCCTTTTGAAGAATCTCTTGGCACAACTGACTTAAGTTGCGGCCAAGTAAGCCGAAGTTAAGGCAAGCATTAACAATCCCTGAAGCTAAATCAGCCTGATGATTACTAGAACCTAAACACATGTGTGGAAAGTTGATGGATTTATGCAACTCCTCCAAANATGCCGAAGTTAAGGCAAGCATTGACAATCCCTGAAGCTAAATCAGCCTGATGATTACTAGAACCTAAACACATGTGTGGAAAGTTGATGGATTTATGCAACTCCTCCAAACTAATCCGCTGGGACCGCTTCCACGAAGAACGTAGTGTTTCATTTATTTGGTTGTCCAAGCCCATTAACCATGACGCCAAGGTGAGCATTTCAAAGTATGGAAGAATAGGGAATATTTTGGCATTCCACAAGCATTTTTCCAGAGTATTCTCTGAGATCCACAGATCTGTATCTTGAATGCCTAGATCATCTAAAACCTTCCTCCAGGGTTTTCCACAAAAGGTACCATTTGAGAGTGGAATCTTTGGGTTATCATGGATGCCACAGTACACAATAACTCTTTCCGTGCGTTCCACTAAAGGAACCTCCCAAAAGCAATGACGATCTGGAAGCATGAATCTGAATGGTACCCTTTCTGTTGTATCACTGGTAGCTGGCACATTAACACCAACAACAATAGACTGGGAACCAATCTGTATACCACCAGAAATGAAGGAATCATAAATGAGAGAGTCTTCTCCTATAGAGACTCCTGGCTCTATTTTACTGGAAAGGATAATAGCTGAGGCAGCAATATCAGAAACATTAGTTGCTGGAATAGAACAGAGGTGCCTTCGACCAACAAGTCCAGCACCAGTTTCACTCATGTGGTCTAGAACTTCACTAGATGTTCCAAAATGTAAGAATAATAGATCACCTGCATCAAACTCAAGAAAAGAAGATGAGTTTAATTCTAAAAATCAGTTTACACGCATCATAAGCATAGTAAATGCACAGTTAAGGTTTCCATAGAGTGCAACAGTAGATATTTTGTATGAATAATACAGTTTTGGTCCAAAATTCTTTAACCAAGTTTGATTCTTCAAATCATAGAGTCCTAAAGTTATAGTATTTAAGATCCACTTACCTAGTTGAGTGACTTCTGTATTAATTAGTGTAAATTATGTCACCTATAAATCGAGTCCAAGATGGGTTAGCAATCCCATTATGTTTCGGGATTTTAAGACTAGGATATTCCCATTCAAATAAAGTCAGTATATGATTAAGTGATTTCATTGAGACAATCTCTTAATCAATTCACGACTCTTGTATTTTTGGAATGCATTCCAAAGAGTGCTTATTTTCCAAAAAAAATAATAATGGGTAGACGGCCATTTTGGTTAATGCTTCTTTACACACATGAAAAAAGGAAGCAGACTCTGAAATATGCAATGACTTAGGAAATTACTAACATCATCACACAGTCAACAACATTCAACCTACAAGCACAATAGCTGAACATCTCTTGTTCTCCCAAACTGTTGACAAGTTCATCACCCAAAGGGCGGGATCGCAACCATTCGTGCTTTGCTGGTACCCAAGCGGCTACAAGGTCTTCATACAAACTCATCTGCCCAATAACATAAGTCAAAAAAGTAACTCACCTATATAGTTCAAGAACCACTTGAATGTAAATAACAAAACTAAACTATGACTTTAGATAACTGGAAGAGTAACTTCTTTTCACTGTGCCAATACAAACAAGTAGAAGTACAGACACAATAGCAAGAAAGAGAAGAATTTTCTGCAACATATGGAGCTAAGGTATGTCAAACTTATGATTAAATGAGAAATAACAAACTCTAACCCAATAGGTTACCAAAATGGCTGCATATCAAATAGCATCCAGATTAGGGAAACGGTGCATATAAATAAAAAAATATGACGAAGAAAAAGAAAGTCATCAGCGCATTAAGAGTACAACAGAAATGGAGGAAACAAAAAAATTATCATGCTATATTAAATATTTGTTTTTTGTTTTTTTTTGAGAAAGATGCTATATTAAATATTTGTTGTTTTACAGGCCAAATTATTGCATCTTCAGAAACTAGCTACCAAGAAAATATCCACCTTATATACAAATTATCCTGGGAAAAGATATTAAAAGACTCAAATGGCTCTGCACTCAGTTACTTGAAGTGCTTTTGCCAAAACTACAGAACATTTAACAGAAAGGAGAACGAAAATTTTAATAATTCACTCTTTGGCCATAATAAAAGAAGGCTTTTGGTGAAATAATACACCTCTGCACATCAAATGAAGTATCAATTATCTAGTATGATAAACTTCTCGCAATAAACGCAGAATATTTCTTCTAAGAGAAGAGTACACATTTCCAAGTATTAGATACTGGTACATGGAAATACAAAAAGAGTTGAGTAAAGCCACTGATAAATGATCACTTGCCTCTTTTTTCTTTTCCAGAAGTTCTGAGATCATTGATTGGCTCGAACAGGCAAGTTTTACTAGATTAAGCCATGCCTGACCTCTAACTGCTATTATCCCAGTATCAAGCAATGTTCTACCATCATCCAGAATAGCTTGGTGCCTAACAAGCTCGTCCAAGCAAGGTTTCTGAAGCAGATTCTCCACCAAGTTGATGGAATAAGTATCATTTGAAATCCCAGATTTTGCTGCAACTATAACACCATGATTGGAAGCAATGTCCAGCGTAATAGGGACAGTCACAATGCAGGATGCATCGTTCGGCATAACCATAGTTGAGGCATCAAAACAAGGAAGAACATCCCCAGTCATTGTAAGCATCCCACCTGCAAAAACTCTTTGACTCTGCTCAAAATGATGTTTCAAATAGAAAATAGAGATTATAGCCCAGTACATTAGCAAAAAGTTGACATATAAGTAGATAGACTATGTTTTTTAACAGAATAAAAGTATAAGCAAATTAATCAACTATCTTATTGAAAATAAGTATCACTGATTATGTATGCTGATTATTTGATAGGTTAAGTACCTTCATTCTGAAAAGCTTGTCTTGCACAAGATGCAATAGCAAGGATGTGATCGAAGAGCAGGGGAACTGGTCCATCTTGGTCATCAGCTGCCAAATAAGGAAGTGGCAGAAACACTTTTCCCATAGGATTTGCCCATGGTACCCTTTTAGAATCACCTCCAGCATGAAGTAATAAGATGTGTTTTTTGGCAATCAAGTCGATAAATGATGGAGAAGGTTCTTTCCTCTGAGAATTTCTGCACTGTATCAAAGAGAAGCAAGTGATTTTCTTAAAAAGTTACACCTGCTCCTTGCTGATGCATGATAATTTGATATACCAAAAAAGATAGCAAGAAACACTTGTGTGGTTGGTCTTTAACAGTATGAAATTAGGGACTGTTCAATGGAGTTGGTAGCCTAAAGTCAAATCTTAATTAGAGTTCTCAAGTATATTCAATAAAATTAGTTTCAGTCTGTTTCACACGTGCATCCCGTGAACCACATGTGTATCTCATGTCAATTAGTAAAACTATTTTAAATTTTACATACATATTATCGTTAATAATGTGTGTGAGAGTTCCTAAAATATAGGGGCTTAAAGCACTTCCAATAGTGACTTGTTTTATTGAGTCGGCCCTGCCTCCACCATCTGTCGGCCAAAGGCCATGGATAGAGAACTTTTCCTTAACAGTAGTTATGCACCTAAAGTAGGAGGCCAGTGAAGGACGTACTGTATAACCTGATAATTCAGCTAAGTGGACAAATAAGAGTCCACAAACAAAAAGACGATGATCCATGCTTCCTAGCAATTATATTGTGTGTGTAAGGATGATGTGCATGTCGTAATATGATCTACTCATGTCTAGTACTAGCTATTTATAAAGGATTTCAGAAAATGTTGCAAATGAGAAATGATTCTGCAAAAACCTTTAAAAAATATGAAGGGCTAAGTAGCTGGAACGGAGATGGCAATGCAGTGAAGAAGGAGGAGTGATGGAAGATGGACCCTGCATGTATTTGGTGGACCATATCGAATGCGATGAATCAGAGATGTTTTGAAAGCAAAAAGAGTAACATACATAAGATCAAGATAGACTGCTTCCTCTACTTATAGATAGCACATCAGATGTTTCTAATGCAATTAATTGGTTATAATTAGAATATTAGGATTTTGTGAAAGAGAGAACTTTTGTGATGGGGACTACATTTTGTTGTAGTATACCTGTGGATATATAGAACTAAAGTTTACCATTCTCAAAAAAAAATAAAAAATCAATTCGCATTAGTTTTAGTTTGTTGAGTTATACCTTTTTACTACTTCCATTTCAAAATAAAATGTGTCAATTAATATTCTTGGTGAAATTTGGGGTCCCCAACCCCCAACTAAGGCATATGGCTTACTGGCCCTATATGAAATTAGAACTTGACTTAGTGATATTTAAAAGCAAGAATTCGCTTGGGAGTTCAAAGTTTCAACCAATGACATCAAGAACAGTGTTCACCCTTTTTTCATTTAACTAATGGAGATACCTGAAAATCCTCTCAAATAAATATTAAATTTACCTATTCTAAAAATTTATGCGTTTGTCTTGTATAGACTCATGACTTGCATCAAGATTAACATAGCTTTTGCTACCCATACTCAACAGAGTTTCTGGATGAAGATTGGTGGGATTACGTGTAAACTGGTCCAATATGCCCAATGATCACCTAAGCGTTTCGAGGTGTCAGTGGAAAAAATAACAAAAATGTCCTCTAATTCAAATGTCATAAGTAAAAGCTATGGTGATGAGGAATTTGGTCTAATGTATCTCAAATATATAGGCTTAGTGACGAGACCTGAAAAGGACAAGTGTTTTTGTCCAACACCTTTCACTAATACCCAGATTCTCATGTCAAATATAGAAAAAATTTGAAGTTCATATATATACACCGTGCCTTTAAAATCCTGAATCACTCTGTAAAATTTTCAAATTTCCCATAAGCATTACATCAGAATTCGTACCTGAGATTCGAGAGAAAGCTGTTGGTAATGTTTAGCAAGTTCCAAAATGGCATGAAGAGTAGCAGCACCAGAACCGATTCGCTGGCCATGGGGATCGGGAACAGCGAGTGTTACAGTGGAATCGGCGATGCGACCCATTCGTTTGGCTCGCTTGAGCTGCCATTCATAGAGCTGAGCTTGTTCAGGGCTCGCCGCCGTGAGCACTATTGCATCCCACGTCGGAACCCTGGCTGGGTGCCGTACCGATAATCTTAAATGATACCACGATTTCCGTAATATTGCAGTCAAGTCTGCTTTGACTCGGCTTCTATGGTTGTACTTCCTTTCCATTTCTGCTATTGTCGGAATATGATCGGAGAAAAACGCAGATCAGTAACAGAGTATGCAGATACTACTTTGAAGCAACTTCGGATATTGTTAGGCCAAAAGTAGAATCAAATATCAGTTGATTGAGTACAAAATAGGAAACAGTAGATCGGAATAAAAATTGAAGATAACAAAGGACAAAAGAAAAATATATGACACACCGTTAAAAAAAATGGCGTCGCCCGGATTCGAACCGGAGACCTTCAGTGTGTTAGACTGACGTGATAACCAACTACACCACGACACCTGATTATTGAATTTCTCATATATATTTAACATATACAAACATGTAACCTCCCATAACGCTGCTATGATCTTATCTTGTATGCTAAATTTATAAATCCTTAATGAACTCTATTACAAGTTTGAATATCGTTTATCGCATAGATAATTAGTTAAGCTTCAGCCTCCTCTTTTGTTATATCATAATAATTAAATAATAATTTATGTTTATATTTGTGATTTTGATGATGTATGTAGTGATATAATAATAATATTATCTTGAGTAATTTATTTTTTTTTCTCATAAGAATAGTATGCCTTCTTTTTTATTTCTTAAATCTTGCATCCATTCAAAAACCTTGCTATAAAATGGGACGACAAGAGTAAAACATAATATATAAGATTTACTTGAGTGATGAGCAAACATTAACGGAACAAGTGTTCGTTGGAGCATTATTTTCTCTAAAATTCTACATACCCCAAAATTGTTACCTTTTCTGCTGCTAAAAAAGTTGATCGAATTTTGCTCTATGTCTATCATCACTTCTTATCTAAAATAGTTTATACTTTTTTTTTTCATTTTTTTTTCCCCTATCATCTTTTAGCCCTTCTTTATCTTAATATTCTATAATTTTTATTTGGAAGGGTTAATTACTTAATTGCATGAGGAATATATATCTATATGAAGAAGAAGGTGATGGTATAATTAATGTGAAATTTGGGAATTACATTGTCATTGTAAAGGAATCTCTATGCCCTAATTAGGCCTCGAATTTGAATGCCGATCAGTGTACACGCGATCGGCATTCTATTTATCCGAGGCATTTATCGACATGCAAAGTTGATATATTTGTTTAGGCAGCATTTGAATACCCTGTTTTGGGTTGTCTTTGTTTTCTCTTTTCCTTATTCTTCCTTTGTTATTGTTTGCTCCATTGCCGGAATGAGTTTCGGGGTTGGATCAGGATCTTCTTATCATTCCGGAAATGGAGTTGGAGTTGGAAGCCCTCTGCAGCGTTCTTCCAGTAACAAAGGCGGATTTTTAGGTTCATCGGCTAATGAGCGACCGGCTCACCAAGTTGATTATGTAGAGAAAGACCCCAAGGGTCGATATGTTCGGGTAATTCACTCTACTTTTTGGTAGTACTTCTTTAAATACTATTACTCTGTTAGAATACAAATGCATATTCATTTCTTCTTTAGTTGGTTTGGATATTTGGTCCTTTAATTTTCCATAATTGTTAAACCATAAAACATAATAAGCAATCTCAAGTATTCTGATGCAAATAAAATTCTTGATTTGCTGTTTTATGATCACAAAAAGGAATGTCTGAGCATGCCCTTACTCTTAATTCAATCCCTCCCGTGCCTGTGAATTAAAGAAAGGAGGAGGTAGTCAAAAAGAAAGAAAGAGATAGATAGATATTCATTAGTCAAATGTCCAACTGATCGCCCTGAGTAGTTTACCGCACAAATTGAGTTATCGTGACAATACCTTTCAACAACATGTTCATCTGCACCTGAAAAAGACCAACCTCTTTGTTTGAAGCTTTGCCAGGAAGCTTCTACTTTCGGTGAGCAAGAGCTTATTTTATTGTTGCTTCTTCAACAACAGATTTCATCTAGGTGAAAGATACAAAAACACTAGCTTCATGTTGCTTCTTGATTAACACAGAAAACTTCTTTTGAACTTTAATCCCTTTTTTCATAGCATTGGTAACACTCCAACAGCTGTGACATCTTTTTTTCTGTGGGTGAAGAATAAAGGCCTAGAAAGAGGCCAGCTTCATCTCAAATCGATTTGAAGATATATTTAATCAAATAGAAAAATCTTGGCAGCCAGATAACAAACTACCCAAACTGCCTGCTCAAGACCAGGCTACTCAAACAAAAATATATTGGACTTTCCAAATTGCAAACTCCTTTAGTCATCCTGCTTCCTAAATTTGGTTTTGGGAGGTGGGGTTTGTGCGGAAAGAAGAGACTAATCGAGAGAGGATACTTCTAAAAAGGGTGCAGAAGAAAAGGATCTGAAAATACTGGTTTATGTTGATTCCTGCTGATATGGGGATTTGAATAGTAAGTCCAATTCAACTGCATTAGAGTGCTGATTTTATGCTAATCCAAAGTATCTTTTTCTTTTTGCTGAATCACCAAATGGGATGATACTGTGAAATTTCAAGTTCCAAATTCAATATATAATTTTCTTAATAATAGAACATTAATCAAGGGACAAGTGAAACTCTCTGTCGTATTGAGATAGCTGTGAAAAGGAAAAGAAGGAACGAGTATGGGATACTCGTGTTTGCTTGAGGCTGAATTCTAGTTCTTTAGCAACTTAAATAGCCTTTTCGCTTCCAAACAGAAGATTTTAAGAAGTCTGAATATTAACACAAAATTGGAACATTATGCTGTTTAGCACTGAAACTCAAGAGTATTATTTCACTGATAATCATTTATATCACCTGCTTGTGTTTCCTCTACAGTACAGTGAAGTGTTGGGCAAGGGAGCATTCAAAACTGTGTATGTTCCAAAACCTTATTGCTGATTTTTATTGTTCCTTTCTATAGTACTAATTGTGTATTCAGAGCATAAAGCATTTTGTCTTTTTTATTAAAAATTGTGTTTCAGCTACAAGGCGTTTGACTTACTTGATGGTATTGAAGTTGCATGGAGCCGAGTGAAAGTTGAGGATGTTTTGCAGTCGCCTGACGATTTGGGAAAGTTGTATGCGGAGATTCATATTCTTAAACAGTTGAAGCATGACAATATAATGAAGTTCTGTGATTCATGGGTTGATGACAAGAAGAGAACAGTTAACATGATCACTGAACTCTTCACATCTGGGAACCTGAGGCAGTGAGTTTCTCATAGTATTTCATTTTCTTTACTTACAAATTGTGTTCTCCTACAATAACTTTGTGGGTTGTAATTTTCAGATACCGTAAGAAGTATAGAAGTGTTGATATGAAGGCAATAAAGACTTGGGCAAGGCAGATACTTCAAGGGTTAGACTATCTTCATAGTCAGAACCCTCCTATCATCCACAGGGATTTGAAATGTGACAACATATTTGTCAATGGAAATCATGGAGAAATTAAGATTGGGGACCTTGGATTGGCTACCATTATGGAGCAGCCTACTGTTAAGAGTGTTATTGGTATGGGTATTTCTTGTAATAATATGCTTTGGAATAATGTCCCCTCTTCTTAAACGCTGACTATATCTATTGCTCTGAAGGGACCCCGGAATTTATGGCCCCGGAGCTTTACGAAGAAGAATACAATGAACTAGTAGACATATATTCCTTTGGAATGTGTATGTTGGAATTAGTAACCTTTGAATATCCTTACAGTGAATGCAAAAATCCTGCTCAAATATTTAAGAAAGTTAGCTCGGTAAGTTTGATGAAGTTGCTTCTTTACTCTGTCTAGTCATTACATGTTTTTGTGAATCTAAGAATCTTCATTCTCAGGGTGTTAAACCTGCTTCCCTCGGCAAAGTTACTGATCCCCAAATCAAAGGTTTCATCGAGAAATGCCTGGTTCCTGCTTCTCAGAGGTTGCCTGCCAAGGACCTTCTCAAAGATCCGTTTCTTCAATTTGAGAATTTAAACGGGCCAATCCATAGTCTGTTGCAATCACCTTACCAAAGTCCAAGATCATTAAGTTCATTGAAATCTGCACCTCATTCGATGGATGTAGATTCCGATTGTAACCAATCAGTATGTACAGACTCCCATTGTGGAAGTCCTTGTGCTCCAACATTGGAGTTCCAGAGGTTTCATCAGAATAATGAATTTAAATTGACGGGTAAGAAGAATGATGAGAACTCAGTTTCATTGACCTTGCGGATTAAAAGCCCTTTGGGTATGTAGATGCATTCCAATTGTTTATTGTTTTTATTTGCTTGGCATTTTGGAATCAGATGGCTCTTGTTTATCTAAAGGCTTAAAAATTTGCAGGCAGAGTAAGGAATATACACTTCAATTTCTATCTCTATACGGACACTGCACTCTTAGTTGCGGCTGAGATGGTTGATCAATTGAAACTAGATGATCATGATGTAGATTTTATTGCCGACTTCATTGACTATCTAATAATGAAAATTGTGCCTAGTTGGAAGCCTTCAGATTATCATTCTAGCGGAGGGAGAAGTCAAAGAGAAGAGGCTCTACAGAACTACCTAACCTTGTCTCCCTTACCTACCACATCCAATGCTCGACAAGATCATATTCCAGTTCTCAATATGAATAACCAGATTAGCAGCACTGCTCATCAAGTTGATGAAGATAAACTGTATGCTAATTCAAATGGAACTTCTTGTCGTGTTACTTTTGCTTCCCCTTCACATTTGGCAAGTGTGATGGATGGAGAGTCTGTTACTTCTGAAGTTATGGGAAAGATTTCATCTCTAAAAAATTCATTTGGATTTGGCGATTACTTTACATGTGCAGATGTAATCTCTAAAGGTTCTAGTGGAAACTTATCGGAGGTGGATTTCATGGGCTTGTTTCACGATGAATGCAAGTCACAGGGAAATGGTGGCGATTATTTAGAATGCACGTTAACAAATGGATTTGGAAAGAATCTGGAGGTGACCTTGACAGATACAAATAGAGCTTCTAAATGCATGAGTTTATCAAGCAACTGTTCATTTTTATCGTTAGTATCGAAAGATGAGGAGAGTGAGTTGAAGTTGGAGCTTGACTCAATTGAATCAGTATATCGACAATGCTATCAAGAACTCTCAAGAATGAAGCTGGAGGCATTAGAAGCTTGCAGGAAGAGATGGATCACAAAGAAAAAGTTGGCATGTAATTAATTGAAGGAGAATAGCTGACAACAATTCATTCTTTCTTTTTTTTTTTTTAATCTTTTCTTAATTTCTGATCACATATTTGAATCCGTGATGGATTTTGGTATATCATTTTTTCAGACTTATCTTCCTTCATACCCCTTTATTTGTGTGGGTGAAGATTATATGTACTTTGTATAAAGTGTGTATATAGTCGTTTAGTTTTGCTGGTTTTTAGCCTTTTTAAAACTCTTCTTCTTTGGCCATGGTTAGGCAAATGAAATAATTGACTTGTAATATATGTTCATCATCCACTTTTTTTTCCATACAAAACTACTTATTAAATTAAATGTAATATTTGAACTACAATTTATGCTAAATAACGAAGATGGTATGATTGTGTAATATTTGAAACCATATGAGAGGTATTTATTACAAGTTGTAACTTCAAGGGAAGTTTGTGAAATTTTTTCAAAATATAAATATGCAAAAAAGAATTATTAAAATTTCGACGTAAGATTTAATTTTACAGTAGATAATTACGATAACTCGATTAGTTAGAATCGAGATTCAAGCATATCCTTTTAGGTATTCAAATCCATTTATTCTTCTCTCTCTTAAATGCAATTCTCTCTCTAGTTCATTATTTTTCCCTTATAATTAAATCATAGAAGTTTTGTCAGATGGATAAATCAGTTGGATTACGAGGGTATTGCTGCTTCAATTGCCGGAATATTGTAGCAGATCATGATGATATCATTAACAAGGAATTTTTTGTTAAGTACATTACTTCTTTTATTTGCAATATATGTTGGTTCGCTTTCAAAATATATAGTCAAACCACAGATCTCATTTAGTTGTTACATAGAAGTAAAATAAACCATGAAAAATAGAATTTGATTTTGTTTTTATGATATATAGGGCATACATGAAAAGGGTAGAGGACGAGCATTTCTATTTTCTCATGCCATCAATGTTGTTGAGGAGCCTCCATATTACATGGTAATGTTAACTGGTCCTCATGTGGTGTCTGATATTTTATGTGCTGAATGTGGCAAGAATTTGGGATGGAAATACCAGAGAAGTTTTCGTGAAGTGAACAAGTACAAGGAAGGCAAAATTGTCTTGGTCAAGTACAACATCATCAAGGTTTAGGTTATTCATCCTCATTCCTCATTTCAATGATATGAATCTAAATTGGTTACTTTTAGATAATGTTTAGTCCATTATCATGTTTAAAGTTTTGAACTTTGACATTCATTCATTATTAAGTTATATATGCACTAGATTTTGGGTCAATTTGAGATGCTCCATATGGTTTTATTTTGAAGTCTATGAGGGGGGTTATAACCCCAATTAGACTTGGATATAGAGAAATGGAAGTCATTAACAATGACCCTTTGTATGAACAATTGACAAGGGAAGTCAAATAGTACCAGTAATTGGCAATTGAACAAAACTTGACTCCCTCAGCTTGGGCGTGAAAAATATCCTCTTTGCCTTGACTAGTGAGGAAAAATCCAACAAGTTTTTATGTACAGACTGTAAGCTTCAATTCCAACAAATATTTTACAATGAAAAGATAGCTATAGGAAGCTTCAAAGGAGGACAAGTAAAAAGACAAACTAAGGAAAAATCATTGTGACAAGTTCGACATCACTTAAAAAGGGATATTTTTAGTTCAACTTTCTAAGTACCCTGAGCTGGAACTTTCTTTTGTACAGTAGATATATAGCCAAGCACAAATGGAAAACGAAGTTGGTAAATATCAGACTTAGCCCAGCGATATGCAAGAAGCTGAGTTATGGCTTGAAAAAGCACTCCAACAACAGTTCTTGGCACACCTGGGCGGAGACGCTGATATTGTTTGAATGGGTGCTGAAACCAAACAAACCCAGATTATAATATCGGATTTACTCGCTGAAACTTGAACTTAAATATTCATTTCCATCGGATCAGTGTATGTCCAGAAAATGATGGCATTGGTATGATTTTTCTGTTTACATTCTTTCAGTACAAATTGTACTAGAACGTTACTTTGATGCTGCACAACCCATTTAAAGTTGGGGCAAACGACACAAAGAGAAGGCATTATAAACAGCAGACATCAGTCGGAGCATAATGCTATATCGTCCAATTTGTGCTGAATGTCATAAGCTAACAAGTACTTTCTTACATGTGTTTCTTTTCATTCAGTCAGGAATACATGCAAACTGCTCATAAAAAAAAAAATAAAAGCAGAGGCAAGGATTCCACCATGAAAATGTTTCTCAACACCCAAATTGAACTGCCAAACTCTCTAAAGTTTAAGAAACAATCACCATTGCATTCATACAGCATCTATTTATATTACGATACCAGAAAGGAGTAGTGATCTTCATCTGATAAAGTACTTGCTTCAAGTTCTTACCTCCGAACAGGAGACCTGCTGAAGTTATGGAGGAAAAAGAAAGTGAACAAAAGCTCTCCAATTTATTTTTGATAAAGTAAAAAGTGAACAAAAGCTCCCCACTTGCAGCAAATTATAGAACTTCCTAAACAGTCGTTACATTCAAATAGTAAAATGAAATTTTCTGTCAGCCACTATGAATCTACCTGCGGTAACTTCCATACTCGGGACTCCTGTACCGATCATATGATGAACCATTGTATTTGTCATATGCAGGGATACCAGGGCGACCATAATCAGGACTAGGTCGACCCCTGCGATACATTGGGCTTGGTGACCTTCGGTAAGGACTATCACCATGCCTGCTATAGTCTCTTCTAAGGCTATCATACCTGTCACCCCTCTCACCATCATCCCTCAAAGCATACTCTACAGAAACAACTCTGTCGAGGATCTCACTGCAAATGCCAAAAACTCACTTCCTGTCAACAAGAAAAATAGCACAAAGTAGACATGAAATTGCAATATAAACAAACAGAAGAAAATGCAGAGACAACCTCATGTGTGTACACTTCAAGGCTTTTGAGGCATCTTCCAGATTTTCAAATTGCACAAACGCAAAATTTCGGCGTATTCGAACATTAAGGATCTTTCCATACGGTTCAAAGTGCCTCTCTATGTCACGCACCCTAGTGCGAATAGGGTCAAAATTAATGACAAACAAAGATCTTGTTGGTCTTTGGTTTGCTGCAACCTTGGAATCATCACGAGGTCGAACACGGTCACCCTGCCAAAACAAGATACAAACCATAGTTCTTACAGAAACTGTTGACTACAACTTCAATCCTATTGTCTCTTGGAGAAGGTGATGACATTTACCGAATTTGAGAAGTAAAGAGTGCAAGGAAAATACCTTTGCCCATTCTACTGATAACCGGCGCTTGTCATACCCAAATGGCATGTTATCAAGACTACGGATGGCATCAGCTGCATCACGCTCATCCTCAAAGTAGATAAATGCAAAGCCTGTAGTTGTAAAGACATCATTATAAGTTCAACAAAAAGCAAGACAAGAAAGTTTGAAATCTTTTGAGCAGAGCGTACATCACTAAATCAAAGCCCTCGTCCCCTTTAGGAAATAAAGAAGTACAACACCTGCAAGTATGTGAAGGCCTGATGAAAGTAAGGAGAGAGAGAGGCCTTGCATGAACAAAATCATGATGATGATGAAGTCTTATTAAAGGTTTAAATCCAAGAAGTCAAGCCTGAGTAGTCATTGCTAAGCATGCTTCACCAATTTCACAGCACGATTCAGAATTTGGAGGCAAGGCATGATAGAATTCATTGATCCGCTTATTAATAGTGGTAGGCATGGCATGAAGAACAGATAGATCCCACCACAACCATTCTTCGAAAATGGCTACATGGGCAATGAAGTGAATGACAGAAGATTGATCTAAGAAATGCAGAATGATTCCATCATTGAGGAGTACAGGAAGACAGATAGGTTGCCTTGCAATAGAAGTTTTTGCAAGTGTTGAGCCATGATACAAGCTCTTTTTCCTTAGGAGATGTTCCTGCGTCAAAAGAAACAATTAAATATGGAATCCTCCGAATGAATTTCACATTTGGCTCCCCACCATGTCTTACCAGGTCCTGTGTGCACATACATAGCTACAACAAAGTAGCTATGTACCAAAGCAATTACATTTAAGCAGAATATCACACTCGTGTATCCAGGAAAAGAACACTATACTCATATATTGGGAAGGGAGGATCAGCACGATAATATGAATGAAGCTATTAATCAATAACCCCGGTAGTACTCCTGCCAAACTGATTGGGTCAGATATATGAAACCTGGGCAGGACATGGATTACTTATCCTAATTGGGACTATGTTTACACTGGTGACTAGTGACTACCAGCCTACTCCTTTTACACAAAATTGGCTGTGGCGTTCAAAAAACAAAAAGAAAACATTAATAGCTCCAGAAAGGTCAACACTGCCTGTATTTGAAAAACAAGTGTCCTGACATTAAAGAATCATGTAACTCTTACAACTGAAAATATAGTAACCTAATGTATTTTAATTTGCAACACAATTGCATGAATAAAGCTAATTTAGGGTGTTATTTTCTTGCAACTCTGTTTTAAACATTACCATTACCAAACAAAAGTAATACACCTAAAGAACACCCATCTCCCCAAACACCCTCCAGGAAGAATGCTACAAAGAATGAGGCTCCAACAGAAAACACTAGTTACATCTATGCACTGTGAAAAAATAAAACTAAATACAAAGTAACCTACGCATAAATCCCCTACTCATTTGTGCCCTCTTTGATTAATTTATCATCTCAATTTTTTATACAGTTTCCTCTAGCTATTATTTCTGTATTTCTCTTTTATTAGTCATATATATCATCAAGAATAAATGCATTAAGAAGCCAACACAATTTAATCTTAACCCTTCAAATGAACATAATCAATCAAGCAATCAACTCCGCCTCAAAGGAACAACAGTAGAATAATAAAATTAACAAAATCAACAAAAAAATCAACAAAGAAGAAGGGAAAAAAAATACAAAAGGGTACCAGATTTCATGTCAAGACGCTCGATCCTTCCATACTTGGAGAACAATCGCTCCAGTTCTGGTTGACGTGTATCATACTCGATATTCCCCACGAATAAAGGCCTCATCTTCGACACCAAACTATTGTTTACCTGAAAAAAATTAATCAATAGCACTGTAAATGAATTTGTGTACAAGCAAAAGAAAAATTCCTTAATATCAATCAATGAATTACATGTCAATTCCAACAATTGAAATACTATTTGGCAATTTCGCTTCATACAACCGATTTCAAGTAGAAATTAGGGTTAAGGGGTACGGAAAATATTTACCTGCAAATCCTTAGAACTCAAAGAAAATCATTCGTCTTCCAGAAAAGTTCTACGGGACCGAAACAGCTTAAATGTTACTTTTGGGCGTGTTTCTAGCCTGCGGGTGGACTAAAGCCCCTTCATTGGAAATTGAAAAAAAAATTGTATATAATGTCAAACTAACAAATCAAATTAAATGCTATAATTATATTTTGATTTTGATTTCATTGTGCCTTATAGTAAACTGTTTGTCAGTCATCTATCTCCATCAAACTCTTGCTCGCTACTCTCACTCTCTCGCTCCATCTCTTACTCGCTCGCTCTCTCACTTTTATACAAACACAAATGTACAAAATGTGTTTGTGTTTCTACAAAGCAATAAAAAATTGTATATACATATAGATATATTTTCGTTTCCCTCTCCCAGATCTCGCTCACCACCCTCGCTTCTATCACTTATACAAACAGAAACAAAATGTATAAATTGTGTTTCTATTTGTGTAAAGCAAAGAAAATTGTATGTACACCTGCAAATACATATATCTTCGTCTTATACACTTATAATTATACAATACAAATATTTCACTGTCCAATTTTTTTTGTCTCTCTCTTTCTCGTTTTGTACATACACAAATTATACAATTGATTTGTATACAATTACTTTCTTTTGTATATGTACAGTGAATTATACAATTGGTTTTTTTTGTATATGTATATCGAATTATACATATTTATTTTTGCTGTACAGCGTAATTATACAAACTTTGATATAGCATACAAATATGAATTTTGTATTTGTTATATGTGAAAATTGCTCTTTAAAAAATCAAGTCGGATAAGCGTGATAAAATTAGATTGATATATAGTTTAAATTGATCTACAAAATTTTTTTATTTTATTTTGATTTGTTATATATAGTTATAATAAATTTAAAAAATTATTAGATAATTAAACAAGTCATAAAATTAAAACTTTAAGTAGTAAGAATTGGAAAGTTGGGTTATGATCTATTGAAATGTTTGTTAGCTTATTTGTCCAACACATTTATTAAACAAGTTCCAAATTTATATCAGCTACCTATTTGACATTTTTAAGTCGTATAATTTTTGTCATTGTTTTTAAATAATAACTTTTATCTTCAGGCTCTCCTTCTTCATTCTTCTCCTTTTCTTGATAATATTTTAATTTTTTTTATGAAAATATTGTCTTTGCTCTAAACCTACACTATTTTACGATAAACGCTAAGTAATTATGAGGTTCTAGGTTCTTATTAGGGAAAACAAATGATAAGCACAAGGATTAATTTCATCAATTGTAACTAAGCTTATTATTTATAATAAGTATTAATTAAATTGAAGTCACAAAAACTCTCCTTTTCTTATACTCATTAGGGGTTATTTAGTTGGTAATAAGCTATCTCATGACTAATTACATATCGGAATAACTTATTCTATCATGTATATGAAATAACTTATTTCATTACTATGATATAAATAATAAATGGTAGGATAAATTATCCTAAACTTACAACTAAACATGACACCAAAGTTCTATCCCTTGACTATTTTTATGCCAAAATTATTTATTTTTATCCCTTTGTATCAGATGATCTCATACTTTATTACTCTATATATATATATATATATAATATACATGTAAGCCATTTTAAATTTAGTTGGATAAAATTTTGTATTTTGACTATTCTTAAACTCCAATCTATTGTTTCTATAACCAGTCTTGTCATTTTCACTTAGCCGTTAGCTTTCTCGTGCGAGAAGAATTTGCAAGGTTTAACTGTCCTTGACTTCTTTGTCCCTCACTTGCAGTCTTGTACATTACTCAATAACATCCACACAAAAATTCTACTTCTACATATTTTAATCAATAATTAGTCCAGAGACTTGCCCACTTTTTATTTATTTTTTCGCTTAATATTTAAAATTGAGTAAATTTAAATTCACACGTTGTAAGACTCATTTTAGATCGATGATCTCAATAGAACTTTTTCATTTTCAAAAGCTCAAAATTTATGATTGACACTAAAGGGTTCCCAACTATTTCATCACTACTCTTATAATAATTACTGATTAAAAAATAAAACCACTCAGTTTGTTATGGCTACAAAAAAATATATCTTTTATCATACTTACATATATAACTAATTACAGTTAAATGATCATACGATATGTAATGAATGCCTGATTGTGAGTAATTTTTGTATTAAAGTAATTCTCTTACTCCCTCAATAGAGTTATTATATCAGAGGCGGAGTTTGTATCATTTTTGTTGAATAAGAGTCAATTGACTCTTCTTTATTGGAGTTATAGATAAATCATTTATTTTTTATAGTAAACGTATTATACGTTGATTATTTTGATATATTTATTTATTTTAAGTATTTTAATGAAAATTCGCATTATTCTCATTGTTATTAGCTAGTTTTGTAATTAAAAGGTTTCTTCCCTTCAAATATTAGTACTCAAAATGATAAAGGTTTTGAATCTTTCCATAAATAGAAAAGTAAAATTTACTCACGTTTTTGCACTATTTGCTTACGATTTTACTAAGCTAAATCAGACGATAATTTTAGATATCGCTAAGAGAACGGAAAAAAGAACACAAGAGAATTGCTCGGAGAGATAGTATTGTGTAAAAGTTTGTTGATTTTTGGTTGATGCTTTTATATTGTTGTCCCTCTATTTATGTTACTAATTTAGAGCTAATATATAAATAATATTGTACTGTTATATAAGTACCTATATATCTATAAATAAGTCTTTACTCTAGAATACCTACAATCCTATGTATTTCAAGGATATTATTGGATTCTTCTAAAAAATTATTTTGATTACTGATTATATAATTATAAAGTTATAAATTTGCCCATAAATAATATTGAAAATTACAATATTGCCATTGGTCATCCCAATCATGACTCTTTTATATAATAGATTCTATAATTTTACAAAGAAAATATCTGTATTTCTCTAGAATCATCCACGAGAATAAGTCTTTCTCCTATGAACTTCGAAAACCAATAGAAAACTTCACTTGCAAAGTGTACTTCGAAACTTTAATTTATAACTATAAATCGTTCATTTTTTCCATTGAACATGCTTTTTAAGAAACCTCATCGTATATGTTATCATAATTAGGATTAGCATAAAAGTGGTTGAATAAATTAACACTTTCATTCATCTTAGCTTGTCACTTATAATAAAAATACATTCATTTTTAGCATATCAAAGGTATTTTTTTTTATTCATATTTTACCGTTATTAATATTAATTATTTATTTTTAAAATCAAATTCTAAAACATAACACTGAACATCAATGTGTACTATACTATTGTATCTCTATTAATTATTATCTCTTAGAAAATGTATGGAAATTCTAAATTGAACAAATAAAATTGAGTGAAGATAATATATTGTATGAAACTATTGTAAAAATAATAACTCCACTATTAAACTCTTTTGATTTTTTTATTTTAATCATAAGCATCAAGCGTTATGAGTACATTTGCAAATATATTTTAGTTGATTTAACATTTTGACTTGACCCTTGTGAAAGTTGTGATCACCTTCAATGAACACCAAAAGAAATATTGGTTAGAAAAATAATTTCATCCTTTTTCTGGTCCTTTTTTAAAGCAAGGTGAGCTTGAACACTTTGTTGTTGAAAAGAAAACAGCAAAGCGTTCTTGGCATTTGAATGAAATTGGGGATCCTTCGAAAACAATTTCTCTATTATGAGTTAGATTTGCGTACACTTTATTTTTTTTAAATCTCAATTACTGAATTCTCCGAATGTGTTGTTGTTGTCCCTTTAAAAATCACAATTAACGCAAAATTGCAGTATCTCAATTTTAAAATTACTACAGTAAAAATATTTTTAATGGCAATTAAGCTAACAGTAATAATTAATTACTACCATTAAATATATACTTTTAAAGTCAATTATCATATTAGATAAAATAACAATTAATCAATATCGATAAAAAAATTATTATTCTTTATCAATTTTATTCATATATATATATAGTCGTTAAATTTTTTTTTTTTTATAATGATAATTAATATACCATACACGTTTACAAAAATTCATAAAACTAAAATATTTACAAACGTCATTTTTGAAGGGAAAGCAATTACTTTGAAGTAGTCATGAGTACGCTGACAAATACAAGACAACATAATTTTTTAAAAGAAAAATGATGGAAGGTGTTACAACAAACAGAACATGTCTCAATTTATTTATTCATCCAGATGAGCTACTTCAACATTATTTTACAAATATGCTTATCGTTGGAGAATATTGTTTGGTAAATTGATTATAAAATAAAGAAATCCTACTTATTCAAGATCCAAGAATAAAATCTATTAATTAAACTAAGGCAGGTGTTATTATTATATATTAATAATAATATCTATAATATTAGCACTAGAATATGCCATGATGCGGTTTCCCATCACGAAGTTTCCAAGAAATGGCTCAACTTGGAAAAATTTGAGCAAAAGTACCAGGTCAGTAGACTTCTAGTACTATAGTCCCAGTCTCATCTTTTGACAACTTTTTTATTTTTTTTTCCAAAATTGATGGATAAAGAAATAAATTATTGGAGATTGAAATAACAACAAAGTTTAAATGACGATAAATTAGATAACAAAGAAAAATATATCCCCAAAACATAACATTTTAATATGATTTAACCAGTTAATCTATATATGAAAAAACTATACTAAAAAAGAAAATAAAAAACTATATAAATAATAATCTACCACTAAAGAAAACTTTTAAATCCTTAAAGAATCATATTGTAAATATTATTATGTTGTCTACACGAATAAATAATCTTTCATTTACAAACGTCCAAAAACTTATTTTTCAAGAGAAATATAAGTATGGACAATTCTAATTTTAGTGATAGAAAATTAAGATAAATCCCAACAGCAACTAAACAGAAATGGTCATTCAACTTTTATTTTATTATACTATAAATAATTAAATTACCACTATTTATATTTATTCAACTTGCTTAAGATTTTCACAAAGTACACCTTGCTTTTATTTTAAAAAAAAGTCTTTCTCCACTTCGTAATCGTCTCGCATTTCATCTACTTCAATTTTATTTTTATTTTTTTAAATAAAATTCATGTTACCTAAGTAAAAGGGAGTGATTGTTTAGTTATAAAAATTGTTAAAAGACTTCTCATGATAGTTACATAAAATTGAATGTTTTTTGGTTACAAGGATTGTTTAATTACTTTTATGGTATTTAGCTAAAATAAAATAGATTCTTATACCTTTATCTAATAAAATAAAAATTAAGTGGCGTGCGTTTTTCTTTACTAAACAATGAAGAGAGTCAAAAAGTAATCTTGTTGAATGGTTTTCTTATTCATGGTCTTTGCCTTTTTCCTAACCAAACAACTTTTAGAAGCTGTCCCACCATAATTTTAACGGTAATTGATTAATAATAATAGATAAATTATTACTAAATATATACTTTAACCGTAATTAGTATTTTTTTTAATATTTTTAAAGTTTATCCGACAGTAGATATAATGATAATTAATTAAAATTAATAAAAATTTAACACTCTTTATTATTAATGTATATTTATTATTGTTAAAAAATATTTTTATTATAATGTTATTATCTTAATCATTAGGAGAAAAAAAAAAAGAATAGAAGCCAAAACTAGTCGTCAATATGAAAACATGCTTTGCAATTGAATGACGAAAATCTATATAAAAGACTTTGTTTTATTTTCTTTCTATTATTTGTTTTAGTTTAAGATAATATATTCTAGTCTTATCTAGTATATTTACAAATTTATTTCAATATTCGATATTTTCACAGCATGCATCTTTTGAATATGTACACTCAATTTCATATAATTAGGACGGTTTAACTACCACTCTATAATTTAAGACTAGCAAATATTTGACTGCTCGATCAGAAACACTTTTATCCAATCAACTACTTGCTAAGAGTTTGGGACAAAATATAATTAAAAAAATGAATGAGTTATTCTTTATAACGTATTTCAATTTTCTTCATAATTTGAGAAATATGTCAAAAATTATTTTCTTACTATGCTAGGCAAGACTTATACCACTTATGGTCAATCCATCGATTTATTTATAAGCTTGCTATATTTCTTGGAGAAAAAGTATAAGAAGTATGAACTCTCAATGTTTGTATACAAATTTTACACACTACAGATATCTGAAAAGTCAAAAAACCCAATTTAAATATGAAGTGACACTATATTTTAAACTTATTTTGCAAATTAGAGATAATGGAAAAGTCAAATAAACCAAATTAAAGACAAAAGTGTCACTAAATGAAAAAGAAATCGAAAGACTTATTTGAGTTGGGGGTGACTCTGTATTACTTCCTCCATTTCAAATAAATTTATTCACTGCGTTTTTCTTTTTACATTATCATTTTAAAAAAATATTATTCAATTTTTAAAAAGTTACACCGCATAATCAAACTATATGCAATCTTCAATAGCAATTATTAATAAGAGTAAAATAAGAATAATCATTTTTTAAAAAAAATTGTAAATTTAAAATAAGTATTTGTAGAAATCATTATAGATAATTTGAATTAATGGAATAATTGGAAATCCACATTAAGTTAAGAGTAAATTTTAGGAATAATAAACATAAAAATAATATTAATATTTCATAACTATAGTTTTGCTATTTGCACTCGGTTTGCTATGGAGCTTCTGATTGTGTAAAATCGTAGACATACGATTTGTATAATTCATAATTATTTGTATAAATCACAGTCGTTTGTAAAAATCGAGCGTATATGTGTTTGACAATTGTGTTTTATATATGTATATGTTCGTTGTGTTAGGCTAGAGTGATGAGCGAAATTAGAAGAGAGGAGAGAGGCGAGCGCGAGAGGGCAGATGGTGGAGAGAGGTGAATATTGTATATGTATATCAGCTAGATAATTACTTATATGTAACTACTATGCATATGCATCAATGATTGTATTTATATATCTGCATAAAATTTGAATTCGTATGCAACTCAATCGAGTTAAAAACATTTCTATTTGTATGTCAAATCTCTCTTGCGTTTTCAAAAGTTATACATTTTTTATATAATTTGTGTTTGATATAAAGTGTGAGAGAGAGAGATTTGCATATTATTTGTATATACAATCTCTCTCGCTTTATACAAACATAAATACAATTTATATATTTGTATTTGTATAAAGTGAGAGAGACGATGGAGAGTGACAAACGAGATTCAGGAAGAATGGCGAACGAGATATGCCGCAAATTAGAATTAAATGAAACTGTCATTTTAACATTTATTTTGAATTAATAGTTACTATAATGCACAATTTTCTCCTAAATCAACGAGATAATGTAGTGTAGAGTTCAAATCTAATGTTCCCTCCTTTACTTACTCCCTCTCCAACTCATTCGTAAGTTAATTATTACTCAACTATATTTTACTGAAATAACATTATAAGATTGATTTTGATAACACATTCAACTTTACTCAAATATACATAAAAGTCAATATATATATATATATATATTGAACTTTGCTATATATCTCAATTAGTCACTAAACAATTCTCTTGTAACCAAACGTCATTCAACATTGCTAATCTTTTTATTCCTCCTAATGACTTCCTATGATATTTAAATAAATAAAATTGAGTATATATAAAAAATAATTTAATGATTTATAATTTTATACAATATAGTATATACAGTTTACGCGTACGGCTGTCTACTTGTCTCCGGCTACTACCCCATAAAAGTCAAACTCCAATTTTAAGGACATTATGGTAAATTCATTATCCACTTCGATCTTATAATCCCAACTGTTTCAAAACTTATTTTTGTAGAAGTTTTTCCGTCTCTTTCTGAAGAGTAAAAACAGTTATTCCATTTCTAATTTCAAGTAAGTGTTGTTCTTTCTTGTTTTTCACTAAAAATTATTACTTTATTGAATGCTTTTTCAAGCAAAGAAATTTTTGAGCCGTAAGTTTCCAAGAATTTTCTTTCTCATCATATTATGTCCGATCTGTCAGTTACTTTCTCTCAAAGCCACTGCTTTTGTCCCTTTGTAAGAGGTACTACAACATTTCCTCAACTCATTGTATTCCTTTTTGTCACTTCTTGATTTTGGGATTTATGGTTGTTGCCTTCCTTGCAATTACTAAAGTTGCAATCTTTTCTTTTTTTTTCATGTGGGTACTGTATTAATGACATGATCTGTTTTGATTCTTCTTTATGTGACCGTTATTCTTGTTGTATATGTATAAAGTTGTTTGCTTTGCATGGTTTTAGTTTCCATATTGCTGTATACAAGTTTGTGGGGTTGTTGATTTTGTTCCTTGATACTTTAATGCTGCTTGGATGGCGTCCCTGTTTTGCTTTTAATTTACTCGTGGTTCACAATTTGTTAGGTCTGTCATAAAAGCTGTCAATTAAAACTCAGTAGAGTTGTAGTTGGAGACACCCCACAAAGTTAGGGTAATGTCTGTGTACCTCATACCCTCCTTCTCCGGACCGGGGTATGTTGTTGTTATGGTAGTGTTTCTAGTTGGGACTTGTTTTTTTTTTTTACCTATTATTATGTGAATTTTCTGTTATTTGGTCTTCATGTTTGCTCTGTGTGTTATTTGGTTAGGACAAAGTCTAATGATACCGTTTCTAGCTTCAGTGATGTTAATTTAGCTTTCTTCTCTATTATTTTGCTTAAATTTTATGCTTTTAGTTTTGCACACTAAAAATACTACTCCCTCTGTCCAATTTTAAATGGAGCAATTGGAATTTTGAGATTCAAACTTATAAGATTTCAGTGTGATTTTTTTTTAATGACAATTTCAGTGTGAATTCAAATATAGAAGTTTTAAGTTTTCTGAAAATGAAATTTGTATATCTGAAAGCTACTCACAAGTACTAAAATAAATCACAATAATTAACAATTTAAAATATTTAATTGGCATATAAAGAAATTCCGGTTAAAGAAAAGCTTGTTTGACTCTCGAAATTCCAATTGTGCCACATAAATTGGGATGGAGGGAGTATATTAGTACTTCTAAGCTCAAACTGTTAATTCTTGTATCTCTTTTCAGGGAATGAGATTATTGAGGATAATTTCTGTGGAATTTAAGTTAAGACTGAGGATTTGATTTGCGATGGAAGAAAAACCATTCCCTGCCTGGTCCTGGTCTGTTGATCAGTGTCTGAAAGAGTACCAAGTAAAATTAGAGAAGGGTCTAAGCACTAATGAAGCAGACAAGAGGCGAGAAAGATATGGTTTGAATGAACTTGAGAAAGAAAAGGGGAAGCCGTTGTGGAGGCTTGTTTTGGAGCAGTTTGATGATACGCTTGTCAAAATCCTCCTTGGTGCAGCTTTCATCTCATTTGTTCTAGCTTATGTGAATCAGGATGAGACTGGAGAGTCAGGGTTCGAGGCCTATGTAGAACCCTTAGTAATCCTCTGGATCTTAGTACTCAATGCAATCGTCGGAGTTTGGCAAGAAAGCAATGCTGAGAAAGCACTGGAAGCATTAAAAGAGATGCAAGGTGAGTCTGCAAAGGTACTCAGAGATGGATATTTAGTACCAGATTTTCCAGCAAAGGAGCTTGTTCCTGGGGATATTGTGGAACTGCGAGTTGGTGACAAAGTGCCAGCTGATATGAGAGTTGCCACTTTAAAGTCCTCAACCCTAAGGGTTGAACAAAGTTCTTTGACAGGGGAGTCAATGCCAGTTACTAAAAGCACCGATTTCCTTGCTACGGATGATTGTGAATTGCAGGCCAAAGAGAACATGGTTTTTGCTGGGACAACAGTTGTGAATGGTAGCTGCATCTGCATTGTTGTGAACACGGGGATGTGCACAGAAATTGGTAAGATTCAAAGACAAATCCATGATGCGTCAATGGAAGAAAGTGACACCCCTTTGAAGAAGAAGCTTGATGAATTTGGTAATAGGCTTACATTTGCCATTGGCGTTGTTTGCTTAGTTGTGTGGGCAATCAACTACAAATATTTTCTTTCCTGGGAGGTTGTGGATGATTGGCCTTCTGATTTCCGTTTCTCATTTGAGAAATGCGCATATTATTTCAAGATAGCTGTTGCTCTTGCGGTGGCTGCAATTCCTGAAGGTCTCCCTTCTGTAATCACTACTTGCTTAGCTCTTGGTACTAGGAAAATGGCACAAAAGAACGCGATAGTGAGGAAACTACAAAGCGTGGAAACCTTAGGATGCACAACTGTGATATGTTCAGATAAAACAGGAACCTTGACTACCAATCAGATGTCTGTGTCAGAATTCTTCACATTGGGAGGGAAAACTACAGCCTGTCGAGTTTTTGGCGTTGAAGGGACAACTTATGATCCTAAGGATGGGGGAATAATGAACTGGAATTGTTGCAAATTGGATGCTAACTTGCTACTCATGGCTGAAATATGTGCAATCTGCAATGATGCTGGGGTCTTCTGTGATGGTCGTCTGTTCAAAGCAACTGGACTGCCTACTGAGGCAGCTCTTAAAGTTTTGGTGGAAAAGATGGGAGTACCAGATAGCAAAGCAAGGAGCAAGATCCGCGACGCTCAGATTGTATCGAGCTATTTGATTGATCGCAACACAGTTAAATTAGGTGAGCATAGCTTTACTTCACTCATCTATCTATGTGCTACTATTTTCAAAAACCAATGTATTGAGATTTTTTTAAATATAGGATGCTGTGATTGGTGGATGAAAAGATCAAAAAGGGTTGCAACATTGGAATTTGATCGTGTTCGGAAATCCATGGGTGTTATTGTGCGGGAGCCAAATGGGAGCAATCGACTTCTTGTCAAGGTTGTTTCATGTCCTTTATGGTACATCAATTAATAGTGATGGAGTCAAGTGTAATTGCATATTTCTATTTGTATAACCAGTTTCTGAACTACATTAAACACTAGAGATAATTGGTCTCTGAAATATTTTTTTTCTTTGTCTGTCGGCCTTGATATACTCAGTTTTCTGGAAAAATTGTTATTTTGAGTCTTATTCGAGTAATTTTGTTGGCGTTCTGTAAGCTGTGTACACCTAGGAAATTTCAATTGGCTAGCAACTGAGTCTGTATTATCTTCATCTATAAGAGTAGGTTCAATGTGGTCCCTTTCCAAGATGCTGTGGCAGTTTAACTGCTTTTTAACATTCTCCTGTTCCCAAAAGTGGAAATATGGGCATCAACAGTTCGTCAACGGTCTTCAGTCTCCAAACATGAAAAATAGACATCAACAGTTTGTAGTATTATCTTTTCTGCAAAAAATGCTTCTGTGTAGTTAGTTCCACAACAAAGTCATTTAGCTCTAGGAAATGCTTACGTTTTCTCTGATGATGTTGAACTTACCACTTGTTCAGAAGTTGAGCTTGGTAATCTGTTGACGTCTGATTACAACTTGTTTTGTCTAGGGTGCTTTTGAGAGTTTGCTAGAACGTAGTACATATGTTCAACTTGCCGATGGATCAACTGTTCCGCTTGACGAGTCTTGTAGACAACTATTGTTGTTGAAGCAATTGGAGATGAGCTCAAAGGGTCTGCGGTGCTTGGGCTTGGCATATAAAGATGACTTAGGTGAGCTTTCTGGATACTATGCTGCGACTCATCCTGCCCACAAGAAGCTGCTTGATCCATCCTGCTACTCCTCCATAGAAAGTGATCTAGTTTTTGTGGGAGTTGTTGGTCTAAGGGTAAGTAGGTTTAAGTTTCCAAGAATAATGAATGACTATCTAGAAAACATTCATTTTTCCTTACCGTTTGACTAAATGACTGAAATGCAGGACCCCCCTCGTGAGGAAGTTCACAGGGCAGTAAATGACTGCAGAAGAGCTGGGATCAAAATTATGGTTATAACTGGAGACAATAAATCCACAGCCGAGGCCGTTTGCAGGGAAATTCAGTTGTTTTCTAATGGTGAGAATCTTAGGGGAATTAGTTTTACTGGCAAAGAATTCATGGCATTATCCTCTCAGCAACAAATTGAGATATTGTCACAAGATGGAGGCAAGGTCTTTTCTCGTGCTGAACCCAGGCACAAACAAGAAATTGTAAGGATGCTGAAGGAGATGGGTGAAATAGTTGCAATGACTGGAGATGGTGTCAATGATGCACCTGCACTAAAACTTGCTGACATTGGAATAGCCATGGGTATTACAGGAACTGAGGTAAAGATAAACTTTTCCTGTTTGGTCATTACAACACATTTTCTGAATTGTTATATAAGTGCTCTCACTCCAATTATTTAACCATGTACTACCTAAAAATACACTCTTGAAATAGGAGAGTAGTGAGGTCTTCTGAGGGAATGGTCGACAGCTGTGGCACTAAGTTTATTATCTAAATCTCTAGAAGTACCCATGAGTGTGCACATTGCATGCGATTTTTTCCTGAATATGTTTAACTTATTGATCAAAATTAATTAATTAGCTGATCAAAGATTTATATGTTTAGGTTGCAAAAGAAGCTTCTGATATGGTTCTGGCGGATGACAATTTCAGTACTATAGTCTCTGCTGTTGCAGAGGGACGTTCGATCTACAATAACATGAAGGCCTTCATCAGGTTAGTGTTATATTTCTGGTATTGAATATGTGATTATTCCTAGAATTTGTCATGCACTTCTTTCACTTAATTTCATTTGTATTCCTGCTGATGCAGATATATGATATCATCTAACGTTGGTGAAGTCATCTCCATTTTCTTGACTGCTGTTTTGGGCATACCAGAATGTTTGATACCTGTGCAGTTGCTCTGGGTAAATTTGGTAACAGATGGCCCACCTGCTACAGCACTCGGATTTAACCCTGCTGATGTTGACATAATGCAGAAACCACCTAGGAAGAGCACTGATGCTCTCATAAACTCCTGGGTTTTCTTCCGCTATATGGTCAGTTTGGATAGCTATTTCTTATTCTTCAATGTGTATTACTATATGTTGCTGCAGTTGTTTTGTATCTTGCTTCTTTGCTGTCTCTTTTCTTACAATCCTGCATCGGATACTGCCCTTTTGAGCCGAGGGTCTTACATTCTGATTCCTGAGATAATTTTCAGGTCATTGGTTCTTACGTGGGCATTGCAACTGTCGGTATATTTATAGTGTGGTACACCCAGGCTTCTTTCCTTGGTATTAATATTGTGAGTGATGGCCACACGCTTGTTGAACTATCACAGCTTCGCAACTGGGGTGAATGCTCAACATGGACAAATTTTACCGTGAGTCCATTCAAGGCTGGTAATCGCCTGATTACCTTTTCTGACCCTTGTGAGTATTTTACTGTTGGTAAAGTGAAGGCCATGACACTGTCACTCTCTGTCCTGGTGGCAATTGAGATGTTTAATTCTCTCAATGCCCTATCTGAAGACAACAGCTTGATCAAAATGCCACCTTGGAGAAATCCTTGGCTTCTTGTGGCAATGTCACTCTCGTTTGCCTTACATAGCGTGATACTCTATGTTCCTTTCCTAGCAGATATATTTGGTATTGTCCCACTAAGCCTATATGAATGGCTTCTAGTCATCTTGCTTTCTGCACCTGTTATTCTTATTGATGAAGTCCTCAAATTTGTCGGAAGGAGAAGAAGAAGAACTAAACTAAAAGCTGCATAATGTATTCTTCTAGGATATGCTCGATTTTACTATTGATTAAAGGAGGTTTGATTAAATGTATATTGTTCAGAAATGAAAAATCTATTTCGGGTTATAGTTTTTGAGGAACTTGGAGGCTATATAGCTTTTGATCACATCCCTTGGAAGGCTGCTTGTTATCATAAAATCCAAGGTTCCTGAAGCAAAACCTGTTGTTTTTTTCCCTGATCCTTTCTAGGAGGGGTTTCATGTATTATAAGTTCTAGTTTGTATTATTCATTTATTGAATCTGCTATATTACCGTAGATTTTGATGAACTTAAAACACACCTTTTTCTAAATTTGGTGCTTGAAGTTATATATCCTCAATGAGTGTTATTGTTGATGTTGTTATCTTTTTTCCTTTTCTGAGGGGTGGGGGACTGGCTATTAGTGATCACAACCAGGAGGTAGTTAATTGCATTAGTCTTGTGTAATTCGAGTTGGTGAAGGAGAAATAACTCTAGAAAGAATAGGAAGGAGAGAAATGTAGGTCCAAAAACTATTCAGAGTTGTTGCTAAAATTCTATTCAGCAATAGAATCCAAATCAATTTCCATGGTGCTTACATCAAACTTTAATCTAGTTGTGACTAAATCAAGCAGTGAATATATCTCATTTGATTTTGGATGGGATTTATCCTCTACTATGAACTTATGAATATCACCTCCCTCCTCAATGAAGCTATACCCTGCTGCTTTTGTAATCTGAGAGGACTTCATCAGTTTCCTTAACCTTGCAACACCATCCCACCGGCCAGCTCTTGCGTAGATGTTTGAGAGAATAACATAATTCCCAGGATTCCATGGTTCCAACACAGAAAGGAATTCGGCTGCTTTCTCAGCCAATTCAACATTGCCATGGAAACTGCAGGCTCCAAGAAGAGTTCCCCATATGACACAATCAGGTCTCATTGGCATGCTCTGTATAAGATCATAGGCTTCTTGCAATTTCCCAGCCCGGCCTAAGAGATCAACCATACAGCCATAGTGTTCCAACTTTGGAGCTATGGAGAACCTTTGCTCCATCAATTTGAGGAGTTCCCAGCCCTTTGCTACCATGCCTCCATGTGTGCATGCTAAGATTGCTCCTACAAATGTTACATCATCAGGTGCGTTTCCTTCTCCCTGTGTCAATAGCAGGACAATCATGTAAATTCATTCTTGCTGCTGTAATTGGATGTTCATAGGCATAACAACGGCAAATAAGAACAAAGAGAATATTTGCGAAGGCTTACCAGCATTTGGTTGAAAAGCTTAAGAGCTTCGTCACCTTTTCCATGGACAGCTAACCCCATAATCATGGTATTCCAAGAACACAAGTTCCTCCTCCTACCAATCTCGTGAAAGAGTTGCATTGCCCTATCAATTCTACCACATTTTGTATACATTTCAAGCACCGCATTGCAAACAAACATATTCTTAAAGTATCCATTTGCTCTTGCATAAGCTTCAATATTCTCCCCAACCTCCAGCGCCCCAAGATTTGCACAAGCTGGAAGAACACTAGCAATTGTAACTTCATTAGGCTTTACCTTTCTGTCTTTCTCCATTTCCTTGTAGACAGCTAGTGCATTTGCATACTTCCCATTTTGCGAGTAGCCTGAGATCATTGCAGTCCAGGAAATCACATTCCTTGAAGGCATAACTGAAAACAATTTGAAAGCTTCCTCCACATTTCCATTCTTGGCATACCCGGCAATCAAAGAATTCCAAGTGGGGACATCCTTCATTTCCATCTCATCGAAGAGCTTCCGCGCAGAAGGCAACAAACTCATTTTAGCATACATGTCAACAAGTGCAGTTAACGTGTAAATGTCAAATTCAAACCCCCATTTGATGAAATGGACATGGAACATTTGGCCTTGAATGGGGGTGGAACGATTGGAGCACGCTGCAAAGAGAAATGTGAAGGAGTGTGGGTTAGGGGAGCAGCCTTGCCGGCGCATCTTGATGTAGAGAGAAAAACACTGGCTGGGAAGTCCATGGGAAGAATAGGCCTGAATAAGCTTGTTGTAGAGGAAGACAGTTGGTTTAGTAATATTGTCGAACACTTTGTGGGCGTACGGGATGTTTGGGATTTCAATTATCTTAGAGATCAAGAACTGTGTAAAATCGATGCCATTTCGGAGAGTGTTGGCGTGTATTTGTTTCAGTTGGTTCATACGAAGTGTTTGATGCAAAAATCTATCTTATAAGTGTACAATTCGAAACTTGATGAATAATGGAAAAACAAAAGATCTACCTTAAAAAGTTGGTATTTGAGACTTGTTGGTTCCAAACAACCCTCCCAAAGACCAAAATAAATTTTTAATGAACATTGGAAACGCTTACTTATTTAATTATTCTGGAAACATAGGTGGAATTTTGTAGTAGATCTTAACTTGTTTGGGATTGAAGTGTAGTTATTCTCGTTGGAACAATGACCGACAAGTTGTGGACAAGTGACTTTGATATAACAACTATATCTTAATTAGATAGTAAGTTGGGATAGATTATATGAATTCTAAGTTACCATGTGCTAATTTCCATAATATGTATTGCGAAGATTCTGACTAGTTTTACTGTGGTTGTTAGACTACTGCAACCCCATCTTTGGGCTATGTGAGCAAGTTCATGGAGTTGAAATACTGGATTTGATATAGCGAAAATTTGTATATCGAAATATTGTTCAAATTTAGTAAAGTAAATCACCTACAACTACATATAGTGAAATTCAAACATGAGTGGAATGCTAGCTGATGAACAACATTCAAAAGAAATGATATGGAGATGCTAAAATAGAAAAAAACTGCCAGTTTAGCGAGGATCCCGTCGTCAAAGCTCATCACAACCAAGTGTCAGAAGAAACAATAGAATCAATAAGCTATTACTTTGATCAGTAAAGAATTCAGAATATATTACAGCTGAACCAATTGGCTATGACTAATGAATTCCTTAACATATTTTACAACAAGGACTTGAGTAACCACTCTATCATGGGAGGTCAGCCCAAATTGCTTGTTTCCCACTGACACATACATCAGGTTTTATCAATGATAGAGAATCAAAGTATTTGATTGTTACTCAACCCCTATTCTTAAGAATGCAAGAATTTCAAAAATTNACCAATTGGCTATGACTAATGAATTCCTTAACATATTTTACAACAAGGACTTGAGTAACCACTCTATCATGGGAGGTCAGCCCAAATTGCTTGTTTCCCACTGACACATACATCAGGTTTTATCAATGATAAAGAATCAAAGTATTTGATTGTTACTCAACCCCTATTCTTAAGAATGCAAGAATTTCAAAAATTAAAAAAAAATTATATTACCAGTGGTTCCTGAATGTTCACCGCGATTGTCAGAAAGCACCACAAGATATCAGATGTAAGGGCTTTGCAATTCACTTAAACCAGGGCTACCATGCAATCTTCAGTCACTCAAACTCCTGCCTTCCTAACTGAGGTTCTTTCTCATAAAGCTGGGGTTTTATGCCTAAGACAGACATATCTTGCTCTAGTCGCAGCCTAACTCTAACCAATTTCTTCATCTAGTTGCACTGTGTGCGCCTTCAAGGATCATGGCTCTGCCTTAGAAATAAGAGGACTGGTCATGAAGCACATTCAACTGAGCAAGTACCTTTGCTGCTACAGATTTGATGTTGCTAGTTCCTCGTTGTGTCAAGTCAACTATAGGCATCTGAGCAGACGATCCATACCTCTGCTTGTATTCCACCAACCTAAAAAGTCTTTCTAATGAATTCAGAACCTTTTCTTGCAGTCTAGGGGAAGGACTATTAAGTAGTTTTATCATTGATGGTATGGCATTTTCTTCAGCAAGAACTTTAGCACCACTTTGAAGTTTTTCATCCTTAATTAAAGTCAATAAGGCATCCAAAGAAGCTTCACAGGCTCCAGGATCGGGATCCCCAAGAACCCTCACCAGAGGTCCCACGGCGCCAGCCTCTACCAAACAAAATGAAGTTTCTAGTGTGCATATCCCTCGATGAATAGGGCAAAGTTCTACTTGTGAAGGTGAGAAACACCATAACCCCGAACGCTTTGGGATTGTACGACTCAGTGTTTGTGAATTCTCTGAAAGCTGTGCAAGACAAATTGCCGCTCGGTTTTTTGTCAAGCTTGTTCCCTGGTCTAGCAGTCGTATCAGCTTAGGAACAAGGCCAGCTATCCTCTGTGTTTGTTGGTTTATTGAGACTGTGAAATGACATAATGTCCCGACAGCATTTTCTACCAGTTGAAGCTTACAGGAACTCTTATGCTTTACCTCATCAAGAAATTTGGAAAAGACTGGAAGTCCTTCCGCTGCAAAAAGCCAGTCAGAGATTTGAGAAGATTTGGGAAGGTTGGAGGTAATCCCCATTGCAGAAGCAATCTCTTCTTCATCCTGTGAAGTCTTGATAATCTTAAGTAATATTTCAATGAAGTTTTGATCCACGTACTCCTGGATCACACCTCCATTACCATTTTCAATCAAGCAACATAATAATTTGATTGCATCTGACCGTACATTTGAATTGCTATGCTCACAGAACTGCATTAGCACTTGGACAGCTGAGCACTGTGGATGCAACATTCTCAGTATTGAGTAGGAAATAAATTAAAAAAACAAGATATAAAATACTAAAGGAGCCACCATCAACAGCAAAGCTACCACCATTTTGAGTGGGAAGCATACAGATAGCAGAAAATGTATCGAGGGCAGAGCACAACTTACACGCTAATGTGTACACATTCAGGGCGGTGCATAAGTGGGTTTGTGTTAACTATATTATAGTATGAAAAAGTAGAGTAACAATTAAGTTTTTCAATTCAGGAAGTGGTCAGCTTTGGAATTATGACGTAAACCCCATGTTTGCAAGCATGGGTCTATCTCAGACCACACCATTCCATTCAAATGAAGGGAGTCATCAAGATCCTAGTTCAATTTTGCGAGAGTAGAAACGAGTTGCCGATATTCTCTGATATACAAAACTAAAGAAAAGAACAGAAAACAATTTTACATATTGCAGGTTCAGAGCTTTTGAAGGGTACTTTTTTTATAGAAGTCATGAAATATTTTTGTAGAAATATCCAAAAATCCTTTAGTATTGACGAGCTTGACAGCAGGAGCATCAAACAGTAAAATGAGTAGTAAGAAACATAACGTAATCATATAAAACTGTAACAGTCTGTCAGTCGTTATGGCTAAGCATGAGTTTTGTGTCACTTTCCACAGAAAGTAATTCTATGTAGCTGTCTCATGATATTGCTTATTACAAGTCTCAAAACAGGTGCATCTCATATGCAAGTTTCAAGAAGGATGTACACTAGTAACTCAGTTAAATCTAAAAAGCAAGTTTTAGTCACCACATCTGTTGCTGCTTACTTAATGGGTGAATTTATTTGGGTAAAAGTAGATTTCTTGATGAATGATACATGCTATTACTCAGAAATACTATTTCTTTTCTAAGAAGGGAATACCTGTGCTAGCTTGGTCTTGACATTAGCGCCAGATGGAGATTTGCACATGGCGCAGAAAGCCTGGAGTATGCTTTGCTGCACAGCTGGGCCATTCAAGTTTACTNATGATACATGCTATTACTCAGAAATACTATTTCTTTTCTAAGAAGGGAATACCTGTGCTAGCTTGGTCTTGACATTAGCGCCAGATGGAGACTTGCACATGGCGCAGAAAGCCTGGAGTATGCTTTGCTGCACAGCTGGGCCATTCAAGTTTACTAGGGAAAAGAGTTCATAAACATCTTCATCAGCATCAAGCAGTGAAAGCGCTTCACTGCTTGCAGAGAAGGCAAGATTTGTAATAGTGGCTGCTACCAGTTCCCGCAGACTTTGGGAAGCTGTGTGACGGTACAACATATCAAGCAGTGGACGCATAACACCTTTTCTGATCATATCCTGTCCATTCCTTGGTAAACTAGAGAGGTTTAGAAGAGCTTTCACTCCTGCTTGTTTCACTTCAACTTCACCGTGTGATAACGAGGAAAGAAGGGAATCTAGAACTCCTTCCTCAAATAGAGATGACTTATTATGATCTGTCAATTCCATCTCTCCTAAGGTTTTTGCCATTAGGAGCTTCACATCACTGGATCCTGTTAGGTAAGGAGAAGATAATTAATGGTAATGATTTAGTACTCCATAAGCAAATATTAGAGCAGACTCTAATACAAGAAGCTGTTGAATGTAAATTTTGCTCCTCTACTGAATTGTGTGTCCAAATATCTACATTGAATTCTTCTGTCATCACTCCTATGAGTGGACATAACTGTAAGATTTTGCTAAATGTATTGGGCACTTTGCGGCTTTGGCAACATTATATTGAAAAAAGAAAAGCAGATATGCAGTTGACAAACTTGTAACTGATACTCTACTACCATTACAAAGAAATAGAGAATTCATCCATGCTCAATAACAAGAGTGGAACCATTCGAACCAAAAAGGAATCATTCTGAGACAGCTTACATCAGTTATACATATACATTTGTTAAGAGCAGGAGAACTTTACAATATAAAATTGCCAAGAAGTACATTAGGACGCATTACGAACTCAAGTTTGTGCCATAAGAAATATTTATAATATTACAATATACCCAGTTTGGGAAAGGTGGTATGTACGAAGGCTTTACCCCTATCTTGTGATAGAGAGGTTGTTCATGATAGACCCTCGTCTCAAGTAAAGGCATGAAAAGGAAATACATTAATGAAGAAGCCATGATGGAAATAATGGAGAAAAGAACAGTAGTAACAACAAATAGTATGATAATCAAAGCAAAGAGAAAAACATGTATAAAAAATGGAAGAATAAGTCAATACTGGATAACAGTGTTAAAGAAACTATTTGTAACATTGTCGACTGTAAACTATACAATCTCAAAGATCTACCGTGCCGCACAACATTACATAAGTAATAATGCTATTGGTTTGATGCTGAATATTTTTCTGGTGCCATCCTCCATTAAATTGCCTGAGTATATCACAATGTGTAAGGATTCCAAATTTAAACAAAGAAAAGAAAAAACTGTTCTCATCAATATCCCAGATCTTGGTAATTAACGACATGCGAACTGAGAAAGATCCGGCAACTCCGACAAACTTAACCATTCTCAGGTTTCTATATATTCATCAAGTTATCCAAACCAAAAACTAAGAACCCACATCAGAAAAGTGTCGGGGTTCTTAAAGGTCAGAGAAGGCAATATGATTGAGAAACTAACCTGAAGAAAGGCGTTGCAACAAGTACTTGAAATAGTTAGCCTGGGCCATCAGGATAACATTGTCATCAGAAAATGAAATGTTCTCCAAAACGTCTCTTGCATCTTTGGCAGCTTTGTTGTCATCACAGCTTGACATAGTAACTAACAGAAGTATGCAACCTTGAACCTTCCCAATGGACTCCTGAACAGACTTGCATTTTGACAATTCCAGTAACAATGCTACTGCTGACTTCCTTTCACCAATGCGACGTCCAAGTGAGCGAACAATAGATTCCAATGCATTATCAACTTCAGCAATTCTTTCCTGCAATTCACTTAATGTGAGAGCCTTCAACAACTCATTAAAACTATCAAGTTTGCAGGTATGTGATATTATACTCTGCGCGTGATAACAAATAATTGATTCTGATTATACCATATTCAAATAATTGATTCTGATTATACCATATTCCAAATAATTGATTCTGATTATAACATATTCCAAATAATTCATATATGCAAGTAAATGACTTCATGCCCATTTAGTTGACGTTGTATTGGATCTAGTTCCAGTCTGGGCGAGAAGCATGACATTTCAACATCACGCGTCTGAAACCATAAGTATATATAGGAAAAATACAGAAATGCGGGGGTCCGGTTCAGGGGAAATACATATACATACTACTGGAGAAACATACTCTCCTCAAGGGTGTTAATTGCTCAAAGGTTTGAACTACCAAAGTTTGCATTATCATATCAAACTCGTTAGGATTTCTAATATGGTAAGTGTGATATTTTCCTGCATACACATCAACTAAATGTGTAGGCCTATAAAATTGCCAGACCTAGAATCAAATGAAACTGTTAGAAAGAATGTATGACATTCCTAACAAAAATCATAGGAAACTACACATAATGAACCATAAAATTTCAACAGCTAATTTCCATAAGCCCTAAAAGGTTCTTTCTCTCTCTCTCTAAAGCAAATACCTAGTATAGATTTTCAAATGCATTTTGGCTAAATATGTCTCACATCAGCGATTAACTGTGAGAGATCCTCATTGCACAGCAGTTTTTCATATGGTCAGACGAAATGCCATTTCTGACTGAACTGGGCAATAGTGGTTCTCATACTCATACCTAATGACATTTAAATTATTTATTTAGAAAATTGTGTGAGGTCCACAATGCACCAAAGTGGATCATATGGTGCTCACATCGGCTACTATACACTGTCAGTTCCCTCTTGGGCTTGTCATGATACTCAAATTGTTGTGCCCCAACCATGGTGACATTGTCGGATGAATATGAACAAAGTCAATATGTTTGGTCAGCCATTTTCACAAAGATTAAATTAAGCCTTGCACCTAGTGACAACATTCAATACATACACTGTTTTCAACTTCCATTTCCCACATTTTGAGAGATTAATAATCTTACATAAAGAAAGCAGAAACAGTGTGATCTTATAGGCCCTCAAAGTAAAGGACACATTGAAAAACATAATTTTTCAAAAAGAATAAGTACCTTAGCATCATCACCATCCTTTGCTAGTACGCAGAGCACCTCAAGAACAAGATTTCTGATATCCCTACTTTTTGAATCCAGTAGCTTGATTAGAATAGGAATATAGTCCTCCATAATAACCCATTCTCGGTGTATTTCTCTCTGCTCACAAATATCCTTAACCCGTTCCAGGCAATTGAGAACTTCATCCTCCTCGGTGGACGATAGTTTCAATTTCATGTTAGCAATAGTGATCATCGTATTTCGGTCTTTCCATTCCTCAATTGACTGCCGCAGAGTTTTATTCGGCCGCATCATTGTATTGTTCAAAGGTGTAGATGTCATGGGACACAAATTTCCCTCTGCCAACCACTTCTCTATTGCACACCTTTCAAATGTATGCCCTGAAGGAGTCTCAACAGGATCAGTCATAACCTCACGTGTGATCGGGCAATAGAATGACAGAAGAGGTTCCAAAGGTTGATTGCCCAATGATTTCCGCTTTATGAAGTACTTCTTTTCTTTTTCCTGACGGGATGTTGCAGCATCCGCCCTTTCTAGCAGAGCAATTATTTGGTCCATCTGCAAGGCTTCAGCCTGGTCTTTCCTTAGCCGTGCATTATCTATTTCATCTTTGAATTCTTCAAATTCTCTCCTTAAAGCTGAGCTTTCAGTTGAAACTCCAATGGCCTCAGCAATTGAAACTAACAACTTGTTGGCATAGGACCGATCAACATTTCTCTGATGTATACCTGAGTCTATCTTATTTAAAATCTCTTCTTCAGCTATGGCTGTTTTAAACTCCGCTGTACGCATACTATCCATCACTTGGACAATATCTTCCTTTATACCCGAAGAAATGTCAAGAGAAGCTAAAGGAATGCAACTTAATGCACGGCTAATTTCCCTGGTGATATTTTCTATGCGCTTTGCAATATGCCGACAATTCATTAAGAGATAGACCTTGTTTTTCTTACTGCATTCCAAGATAAGTTGCCTTGCATCCACCGTCTGTTGGTTAAGAATTTGTATAACATTTTGCCAGGGTGTGGAATCAGTAATGTTCTTCCTATTGATCTCCTTAAGAAAAGGAACAATACGATTCAAATAATCTGAAAGTTCTGCAAAACTCTTTTTTTCTATAAAGACATTCTTGGAAGTAAGTACTATTTCAAGGATGCACTCTAATGTTGAAGAGAGGACATCTGCAAAAGGACCACCAATTACATCGGGCATCATGTTTTCAGCCCCGAAAAACTCTCAAGGACCAGAGTTGAGGCTATCTCATCCCATGTGATTCAATCTAGCAAGTAGTAATTCCACTGTAGGAAAAGCCTTCACTTTGCTTTATCTTACCTCAACAAACCTTCATTATAATTTCCAAGTATGCAAATCAGAACACCAACTTCAAAAAATATATTAAAATTGAGGATAACGGGAGGGGAATTGAACTGAGTTCAGGTAGGAAGCCAACCAACTGAGCTACTAAAATTCTGCTCACAAAACACCCACTACTCAAAAGTTGTAAAACACAAAATATAATTGCTACAAACTTTATATGCTAGTGAATTCAAGCAAGGCAAGCAAATTGTGTTTGGGTTTTTAGCTTGAGAACACAAAAGTTGAAATCTTGGTAAAAACTTTCTCAATTCTACAGCTTTTTCAAGAACATGAGATGAATAATGCTCATGATCAAGAAAGGGAATTAATAGATTATGTTTATACATTCATTTGAAGCAAAAGGGAACAAATCAAGTAGAGCAAAAAGACTAGTTTAAGTCAACCAAAATTATACTAAATATAGATAGCTGACCTGATTAATGGTTGTTATGTTACAAAGAATTGTAAAAAAATTATAGCCCAACTCAAATAATCAAAAGCTTTGTTGACTGTGCTGGAGAGTTACCTGAAAAAAAAAACAAATTGGAAAACTCGAAACCCAAACTCGAGATACATGATATAATGGATTTAGCAAGAAAATGCAGGCGAAAATTCCAGGAAGTATAATAATAATGACAACAAATTTAACAAAGTAGATTGAGAAATTGCATTGAACTTTTCCAAGTGGTGGACTTGGCCCAAGTTTCTGCGTGGGGTTCTTCCATTTTTTTTCCTGGCTTTTACATATAGATATTATTAAATTCTACTTACCAATCTTTTTCTACCTTTTGATCCATATTTTTCCAGGGACTCGTTTCAAATTTCAATTGAATTTGTATCGCGCATAATATATTTATTTTTATAATCAAACTTCAAATGACTAAGAGGTCTAGAGTTTTTTTAATTTTTCAAACAATTAACTTCAACTCAATTTTTTATTTTACTCTCTTAGTAGTAATTTTGTTCTCCTCAATATTATATTATATTATTATTTTTATTTATATTTCATTTTCTTATTTTGTCATATAAATACGTTCTTTTTCTTTCAAAATAATCGATTTATATAATTTTCATGTAATATAAAATTATTACTTTTCAAATTCTTATTTAATATAAAATTATATTTTATTCTAACATTTTAACGAACAACTTCATATAATTGAAAATAAAAAAAAAAGAAAAGAAATCTACGAGCGTAATTTCAACCACAAGCACAATAAAACTCTAGTTCATACGTTATTTTTTATTTGAATATTGTTAAATTTGAAACAACCTACCAGATTACTAATATATTGTTGCGACTTTTAAAATTATTATGTCATGTATTGTGTTATTACTTTATATATAAATTATTATGTCTTGTATTGTATTTTTAAATTATTGTTTTATCATTTTGATTTTGTGTATTCTTCATAGTGAAAATTAATAATAATATCAAACTATCTTTTAAAGTGATGAAAATTGTATTTTTTTTTGAAAATATTATTGATTCGAGATGAAAGTAGTATGTATTAAATAATATATTTTTTAAAATGTTCTATTACATTTAAAAAGAATTATAAATATTAAAAATTTAATTAATAGTCTTATATGAAAAATAATATGTTAGTTATAAATAATAGAAAAATATTAAATTAATAAAAAAGTAAAATAGAGAGGATGAACTACTCATCTCTATGTAAATGGACCATAGAGAATTTTCTAAAAAGTGACTCAGAGACTCAATTCTCTATTTTACTCTTTTAATATAGAAAGTGAAGAGTAAAATAAAATTGTATTAAAAATGGTCAAATTAAATTTATATCGCGCTTACTAATTCTAATCACTAAAGATGTTTGGTTGGACAGTGGACCGGTGGTGTTGACTTTTGGAGGGGGTAAAAGCAAAAAAGACTTAATTCATGAGTGAATCTCTAAAATTGTCATGATTTTCACTTAGAGACTTCAATGGGAGGATATTCATTTTTAGACATCCTAGTAACATTTTGTTATGTCATTTTAACAACTTTTTAATATCAATATAAATATATAATATATGTGTTATACTCGTGAATGACGAATTAGACGACATTTATTATTTGTGTCAAAAATAATTTTTATATAATTAATTTTAAGTAAAAATTATAAATCGACTAAAATAAAATTTAAACCTAGAAAAGAAAGTTTCCCACCCCGCCACTCAAACAACCCCCCCCCCCAACCGGTTGTCTTCTACCCTTACCTTTTCTGCAGAAACATCTACTCGCACAAAATTTGCGCACGATTTTGAAAATAAATTTTCCTTACCAAAATTAATACGATCCCTTGTTTTGCTAATAAATAAATAACTTGATAGTGAATAAATGTTTGCTAGAAATTTAATTTAGGATAAAATGACGGCTAAAAATGTTATAATGAAACTCTAAATGAGGTCTCTAAAAATGAATATTATTAGATTAAAATATCTAAATAAAAACTCAAATTCACTTTAGAGAGCTAGGCCCAAAAAAACATAACCATACGTGTGATGGCCGTGTTCTGGTCCCGGGAAAGTAAAGACCGTTCCAAAATTTGGAAAGAATAATACCAAGTTTTGTCCCTTATGTCCTTTTTCTTTTTTTCACTTTGTCACGTAGTTGTATTGAAATTTGATTAAATAAAAGATGATGTTATTGCGTAAAGATTTAGGATGGTTACTGGTTAGTAGCATGATGTACACGTGTAGTTATTAGGATTACAGATTACTGCGGCTTCTTGTCCACATGCGAGTTTACGACGACCCTTTTCTTTGTGGGAAGACTTTTAAGTGAAAACATTGCACAAGTTGCACTAGAATGTTGCTCTTGTTTCTGACTTATTATCTGATTGCTAACATTATTTTTATTATAATTTTAAATTATCAATTAATGATTTTTAAACTTTATTTTAAAAATTTCATATATGAATTGATGATTTAAAATTAAATCGTTTTGACTTTTAAAATTTAAATTATGTCACAGTAGTTGAAATCATCACTGGTTTTTCTTTCTGTATTATTCGGTCTGGATACTCCTATTATGTCAAATAAAACATAAAGACTTTATGAAGNTTATGTCACAGTAGTTGAAATCATCACTGGTTTTTTTTCTGTATTATTCGGTCTGGATACTCCTATTATGTCAAATAAAACATAAAGACTTTATGAAGAGAGAAAATTCTACGAAGTCAGGATTTTTCTTTTTCTTTTTCTTATAGACGTAAGATGGAAATGTGCTGAAAAATGATTGAGATTAACCATTTACTTTATGCTGAAAAGAAAAAGAAAAGTGTGGAAAACTCTTCTTAATATCACTATTTAAGTTTTAAGGTGGAATAAGTTTCAAAAAGCATACCTGATTATAAGTTTTTTTTTGAGTTTCATACGTAAATTATTGAGAATATGAGTTTAATATCTAAATTATTTGAGAAATACACTTCTATCTTTCTATCTTTTACATGTGTAATACATACTCGATTTTATTTTTAAAAAAAATTCATAGCACACTTCATATGAACAAAACATTAAACCTTAATAAAAAATTTTAGTATTTTTTAAAATTAAAAATTAAAAAAATTATTTAAAATTAAGAAATTATTATCCAAGAAAATAATATTTCTTTTACAAGTAAAACAAAAATATTTTTCTTACCGACTCTATCACTTCCTCTCACCCCTGGGCCATTTTTTTTAAAGTTTTTTTTATTTAAATTTCCTTTATAAAAGAATTTAATCACCCCCTCCCCAAAGACTAATTAAGATATTAAATTTTACCCACCCCACCTAATATATCAAAACTACTTTCTACTTGCCACCGCAAAACAATTTTTAATTTATTACTTATTTATGTTATATTTGATATATTAGTAGAAATTTTCTAAAAAATGTGTATGTACACATCTAACACAAAATTAGAAATTTTCTAAAAAATGCGTATGCACACATCTAACACAAAATTAGAAATGTAAAAAATAAAAAATAAAAATTGGGAGCGAAGGATTACATAGGAGGGGTAGAACTTTTTTTTTTAAAAAAAATAATATCAATTTCTTTGTCTGAAAAAAAATATTTTTTCGTTATCATTTAATTTTTGTTAATATGAAATATTTTATCCACGTGGAACGTCATGTGTCAAGGTTTTTTCAAATAAAAGAGAAAGTGTATTACATATACCACTGAGGTATGTTTCTCAAACTAAAAAATGATAATTTAGGTATAAAACTCACTCATTTAGGTATGAAACTCAAAAAAAAAAAATTAGATGTGTTTTTGACACCTTTTATCTCTTTATGTGGCACGCACAACAGCTTAGGCTTCTATAAAACAACTGTACTAAGACAAAAACAATCAGAAATTCAAAACTCCTTAGTACTGCAAATCCACACAGGCTCTTTGAAATCAGCTAGATGCTGTCATGTTATATGAGATACAACGAGCTAAAGGACTATCATGAGCTAGATTCTTGATAGTTCTCACTTCTCAATATCATATACCTGGAAATGGTGCCGTTGGGAGTTTTACTTCGAAAGATATCCAAAGTTGCGTTCTTGAAGATTCGTGCAAAAGGATGCATCAGGATTACTAAGGTGCCAGAATATGTTTCTTACAAAAAGATCGGCAACTGCTTCACTCCTTCCTCCTACAACAAAATTTAGTGAGAGCCCAAAATGAAGAGGCTAGTACATTATTGCCAATGAGAATTCAGACAAAAGGACTAAAGAACTTACAACAGACACGCAGTATAATATGGTTACAGAATAGTTAGCACTGCAGTTAGCTCCCACGATATTGCTACAGATCTTAAATAAGAACAACACCAGCTATCTTACAGATTTACCGGGTATATTCAGTCGGTACAATTGGTCCATTGTCATACAACTATCTCACTTATTAATAGTCATTGCATCTAGGACAAAAATCAATGCAGTTCTCTATATGTATCAGGATAAAGTAGCTCAGCAAGAATCTTTTCGAAAAGTCCTGCCCTTTTCAAAGCTATTTCCAATCACTGAGAAACAGTAATACGATGTAAAGAGTAGCGAAGATAAAGGACTACCGTACAATTTTAGACAACCACGTCGTTTGACATCAGTAAAGACAAAACCATCTTATGTACAACCAAAAAAAAAAAAAAAAAAACAGAAAAAGCATGGAGAGTAATCACAGAAAGAATCATGCAGTGAGTGTTTGCAACAAAACGAAAGACCAAGCAATCTCAGCAAATATCCTCAAAAAGTGGACATGCTAAAATGATTAGACATACAACTAAAGAAGTCAAGGCTTTGTGAGAGTTTGTTAATGAAGGACCAAAGCAAACATTCAAAATAGTTGAAAGTTAAATGTTCAATGTTGGGATCACGACAACGAAAATCAAATTTTACCAATTACGGAAGGGCAAAAAATGAAATTTTCTGAAAAACAAATCTCTAGAGTTCAAATCTTCATAACATACATATGAATTGCACATAACCATTATAGAGGTGAAGAAAAGCCAAGTTTTGCTGCAGAAATTAGGAAGCTATTTTTTAGGTATGTGCTAGAATCCTACTAGCTATATAAGAACTCGGTGGAGTTACCCTATCCTCACAAATAGAAATACATTAGAGTTGGAACAGGATGATGTTAGATATCATATACAAAATATATACGATGCCTTGAGAAATAGCCTTTGTAAACAAGACAAAAACACTAGAAAAAGAAAGAAGTTCAGGAAATAGCAAACGTGTTACCAACTTATTTGAAGCAGATGAAGGCATCTTATCCAGTTATGATGCTTGCCTCCTTGTGAAGTACTTTTTTTCCGCAGCAAATCACAAACAAGGCCAGGGAGAGGGTGCTGATTCTTTCATTAATCAAACGAAAATAAATGGACAAAATATCTATTGGAACAATTCCCGAAGCATTTTGAGAAGTGCAGCAAGATAATTTTATGCAAGTTTGCTTGGTATAGGCATCATATCTCTAAGTAGACAATTTTTCTTCAAGGCTTTGCTTTTTTTTTCTTCCATAGATCTCTCTTCTTCTTCTTCTTCTTTTTTGGCTGTAATGTGATTGGACAAGTGCAAGAAGAGTCTCTTATGTTGTAGTACTAGAAATGACTAACATAACACAATGTTTTGGTCATAGTTTTCTTTCTACTTATACGTGAAGAATGGAAGTGGACATTTCATGATGATGTAGTGTTTTAAATATTTATGTGAAGTGCTAAGGGATTGATTCTCCAACTTTGTTCTTCCTTTACACATAATAAGACAGACATAATTTAAAACAATATTAAGTAACCTACTCTATCTCAGAGCAATACAGTAGAGCTGTATACATGGTTAAAAGCCGACCTTTTACTTGTTTGATCCTTTTATGTTGTCATCAAACAGCATATCCCATGCTTCACATTATTATTTTCCAGCCTCCTTCCACAAATGGCTCCGACACTGTCGTCCAAAGAATATCAAGGTTCTTCTGAACTTCAGACATGTTTGCACGGGGGAGCTTGTACCATCTTGAACCAGGCACCGAGACCATCACCAAAACTCACATTAATGGGTAATTCTTGTGTGAACCATGCTTGCTCCCCCTTTAGAATCAAATGTTGGGCATGAGGAACGTTAGAACAAACATTTACACTTCATTCTCTGACAATGTCTTATCCAAAACGGAACATACATTTTGAATATCAGTAACAAACTTGGCCACAAGGACTCCCCAAGTTTCAGGATCAACATCACCTGATGCTGCCAGAGCAAGCACCCTTAAAACTTCTGCGTTGAGTTCAGAGTCAAGAAGCCCCTTGATTAAGATGGAATAAGTAGATTTGTTTGGGTGACACCCTCTGTCAAGCATCTCTTCCAGAACTCTAATTCCTTCCTTAGCATTTCCAACTTTGCAAAAGCCTTTGATCAACATGTTGTAAGTAAAAGCATTAGGAATGCAACCCTTGTCTACCATGTCATCCCATAACCTCCCAGCTTCATGCAGTTCTCCTTTCTCACGCATCCCAGCAATAAGCATGTTATATGTCAAAACACTAGGACTCGAACTCTTTTCAAACTCGTCAAACAATTTCCTTGCTTCCCGAATCTGTCCCTTCTTACAGAGCCAGTGAACAAGTGTGCTCGATATTGTATTATCTGGAGTACAATTTTTTACCAATAGTTTCTTCCACAAATCACACGCCTCCTCAACCTTCCCCTCTTCACACAAGACATCAATCACCTTAGAGCAAAGTGTTGGGCTTGGTATATACCTCTTATCTAGCATATCATTAAGTAAATTAACAGCTTCACCGGACTTCTTTTCCTTGCAAAATGCCTCAATCATAATTCCATATGTCACTTCATTTGGCCCAATCCCATTGTCGTCCATCTCATCCATTATCTTAGCTGCATCAATAAACATCCCTTGCTTAACATAACCATGCATCAAGATAGTGTACGTCGTTGCATCAGGCAACCACCCTCTATCAACAACTTCATCAAACATCCTCTTGGCGCCAACTAAATCACCAAGTGATACATAACAACCCAAAATGGTTGTGTAGCTCACAACATTGGGAACTATTCCCATCACAGGCATCTCATCAAGAACTTTAATTGCACTATTAATATCGTCTTTCTTACAGAGAGCATTCAACAAGATATTACAAGTAAACACACTGGGCGTTATATGCAACTTCTTCTGGCAATTCTTAAACAAAGCGTAAACAAAATCATACTCTTTGTTTTGTACTAAAGCATTCAATAAAGCATTAAATGATCTGACTGACCTCTGAACTCCAAATTTTTCAATTCGCAGAAAGGTCTTAAGGGCCAATTTGGGCTTACTAGCAATCCCATAGTTCCGAATCACATTTACAAACAAAACTTCCCCACATTTGATGCCGGAATTTCGTAATTCAGTTAAAAGGGTCTCTACTTTATCAAAGGCCCGAGCACGGCAGAGCTTGTTGATGATGGAGTGGTAGGTTTCGTAATTATGGAAAAAACCAGGGTGGAAGTTGCCAGCGTGGTGAAAAATTTGGAGGGAAAGATTAACATCATGCTGGGATTTGACGAGTGAGATGAGATTTTTATGGGACAGGTATCGGGGCCACGGTTTGATGGGTGGGGTGACGGTGTAGGATTGGAGAAGCTCCGATTTGGATTTGATGGTGGCGAGGTGCTGGTACGATGGGTGCGTTTTGAAGGGGTCATCATCATCGGCGGCGGCGGCGGCGGAGGCGGCGGTGGTTGAGAACAAGTGGGTGAAGTTGATTGTGGTGTAGACCCGCCGTCGGTGGCCGGCAAACTTTGGGGAGATTAACATGGCCGAAACTCGGTGCCTACGACGTTTCAATGTCGGTTTCTGAGTTTTACCCGCCGCTCCGAGACAAATTCTTGCTTAATTACATTTCTTCCTTATATTTCTTGTAAAACTACCATTAACCCCTCTTTCTTTCAATTTTGTAACATTAAGTCTATATATTATTTTGCACTCCTAAAAGACCTTAGTAGTTAGTTGCCTTTTGTTTTCTTTACTAACAACGTCAAAAAAAATCTACTGTAATCTCACGAGCGTGGTTTAAAGAGGATAAAGGGACATGACTTGATTCATATAATTATACAGTAGAAAGATTATGTTGATTGATCCTTATAATTTTCTTTTTTATTTAAACTTGAGACCAATAATGTGAACGAGCTTACAAACAGAGAGTATTTTTTTACCAAAACATTACATAACAAATGATTGTGTCGTAGAAGAGTGAAGATGATTGATCCTAATTTTCCAATCATGATATGATGCATGTGAGATTTTCCCTTCCAAAAAACTATTCTTCGCCTCAGCTCTTCTTATCATTAACCCAACACTCAATGCCACATAATATATACTTTCACGTCCATGAAGCAAGCAATTCAAATAACTTAACCTAAACAGTTCCAAATTAAAGGAAACAATGATTATTAAGTAATATGAAATCTATGAGAATGTTTGGTATGAAGAAAAACATTTTCTGGAAAATGTTTTCCAATTTTCCCATGTTTGGTTGGGACAAAAGTTTTGGAAAATGTTTTCCAAATCAACTCATTTTCCTCAATTTTGAGGAAAATGACTTCCTTTCAAAAATTAAGGAAAACATTTTCCATAGCTCTCCTCCAATTTCAAATTACATTTTTTTTTT